>NC_056741.1:577107799-577317799 GCF_019279795.1 Protopterus annectens | reverse complement strand
TAATTTGAGATCAGAGATTAACTGGTAACAGTATTGTTTTAATTTCACTATATAGTAAACTCTCAGTTAACCAGCACCCATGGGGGTTGGTAGATGCCGGATAACTGTAGTTTCTGGTTGCTTGAGTGTTACTATTAAAATAGGCCTGACTAATACTACACCTTATACTGTTTGTTTGGTTTGACTTGTTCTCAGGTTGGGGAGAGAGGAAATTTATTCCTATCTTCTTTTTTAAAACTCAGACTTTAAAAATGTAAGGTATGTTTCTGCGGGGGGAAAACAGAAAGTGCAACACAAAAAAATTGTACTGTATTTCTTTGATTTTTTTTTCTGGTTGCTTGAGAGTGCCAGTTACTTGAATTCTGGTTAACTGAGAGTTTACTATATTACAAATCTTAACAATTGGGCCAACAACTTCATAACTTGTATTACAGTTTTCTTTATTAAACAGATGTTGCGTTAGTTGCTTTGTTCTATGTCAGTGTCCTCTTCAAACTCATTTTCCATTGCAGAATTATATACATGCCATTGTTATTAGGAAGTTGATTTTCTGATCTGTAATATTTCTCAGTTCCATATCTTTAATCTCTGTAGTAAGCTTTTTTACTTCTCTTATTGATTGTTTGTGTTTGATTTTCCATTTTCTGGTTATGGCTTTCTTGGCTACTGTCAGCACTAAAGATAGCAATACTTTCACCTCTTTAGTACATCTTATTTTACAAGAACTCACTAAGAACGTCTCTGTACAGAGGTTAAATTCCCTTTGGGGTATAAGACTGAGCATATTCTTCAATTAATTTTTGTACTGAACTAGTTCCATACATTCCCAAAATATATGCTTCCAGAAAACCACTCTCTGAACCATCACATCCCCAACACGTGCCTCTTCTCTGTGGAAGAATTTGTTAGTCTCTTAGGGGGTATTGAAAAATATGTGCAAAACTTCCATGCAAAAAATTTTAATGTTCTCAATTTAGCTGCTTATCTAGGAATATGACATATAATACTTATCATTGTCACTGCTGCAGTAGCCTATGGGGTGTATCTTGCCAAAGCTCTGTTTCCCCTCTTACACAGTCAACTGTGGCTGCCTGTGTCTAATCTGTTTTTGGAGGGAAGTTATAAAAGCAGCCAGCATGACTAAAAATCTGTGGTATGCTCTTGCCAGTCTTATGTAGATGCATTCCAGTTTCTGTGGGAGTAAAAATGCAAGGTCTGTAGGACAGTTTATAAAAGACAAAAGCACAGAAGTGCCAGAAATGCTGTCTGTGATTCAAGCTGTCAAAGCTTTAAATCAGTTTTGGAAACCCAGACCTTTTCAGGTGATTACAGACAAATGTCATGGTGATGTGGTACTTGAACAAGGGGATATCAAGTCATACCAACTGTGCTGCTTGGCACTAATGGCTTGGGAATTGACTCTTCAACACCATCTTAACTCTTCAGGTTTCTTGCTTACAGAGCCAAACTTAGTGACAGAAAAATTCAGAGATCCCGGACAGACCCTTACAAGTGTAAACTCAATCCTGCAGTTTTCCAGGAATTAATCAAGTTGTGGGGAACACATCAAATAGATCTGTTCACCTTGTTTCAAAACAGACAGCTTTACAAATTCCTGCTCCAGGAATCCTTTGCAAGCAAGCTTGGAAAATGCATGCAGTTTTAATTTCCCTGGCAAGGGATGTTCCTATGTGCCTTTCTATCCTTTACACTGATTTCCAAGGTACTTCCGAAGATTCAGAAAGATTTGACAAAAGTCACAGTGGAGCAAAATTATTTCTCCCTTCTTATAGAATTGACCAAGAGCAATTCCCACAAACTTCCTCACAGGCTGGATCTACTCACACAGAACAAGGGGAGTTTGACCTATCCCAACATCAAGCATCTGCTTCTCACTGCCTGGATGATTCAATTTTGATAGTTTTTGTGCAGCATTTTCATGAGGACGTTCCACAGGTACTAATGGAGGCAAGAAAAGTTTTCTAGTTGGTGCCAAGCCGATAATTGGGGTTCCAACAGGGAGTTATACTTAAATTTTGTGAATATGACAGAATACTCTATAAAGTTAGCCAGTCCTGTTGTGGAATTTTGTATGTTGTTTTTATTACTTGCATATCTAAAACTCTTAGTTCTTTGCTACATTGGAGCCAACAAACCCTTTCTGTTCCCAGGAATTAATAATTTGTCTATATATTTTATGTGGAAAATTCTTTGTGACTATAAATGGTGTTAAAAGATCAAACCAGATTTTTAAATCTATATTTGCATTAATAATTTTCTTAATGAGTCAATGTAATAATTAATCATACGAGTTTTAGTGGGTTTAGTTGTGTTATATTGCATACTAATACATATATGCCATGACAAATTGTTTTTATCTGTTATTTGAAAATTTTTTGTAAATCAAATTAATTTATTGATATTACAGTTAGTAATTCTTTCCAATTTGCAGAATGATTTGGACTTATCCAGTCTGGTATTGTTTTAGATATTAATGCTTTTATGTATGTTTCTATATCAGGAAAGTTTAATCCTCCCTGTTTCCATGGTTTGATGTGATGTATTAAAGCTATTCTGTTTTTTTTGGGAAACAATAAAAATTTTATTAGGCATGAATTTATTAAGTATATTCCTTTCTGGTAACAGTTGTATTGCCAAGGCTATATATAGGATCTTGGGCAATAAAACCATTTTTATCAACGGTAGTCTATCTTCAAATGTTAATATTATCTTGTTCCATTTTTCCACAGATATTTTAATTGTATTGATATTATTATAGTTTTTTAGACTAATTCATTATTATCCTCGCATACCTCAATTCCTAGATATTTTAAGGTAGATTCTTGTTTCCCTATGATGTGATCCCCCTTAGTCTGCTGTTCTTTTTTTTTTTTTATTTAAAAATAAAAATTTTGATTTTGATTTATTGAAATGGAGTCCGGAAGTCATGTGAAATTTGTCAATTAATATGTCTTAATTCTTCTAATGTCTCTTTTGTATTTGATAATGTTAGTAATGTGTCATCAGTAAATAGCATTACTTTAGAATTGTATTGTTCATAAACATGTATTCCTTTGATTTTTATATTGTTATGAATTTAATCTGCCAATATTTCAATAGCCAGAGCAAGTAGAATCTGTGACGTGGGACATCCTTGTTTAGTGTATTTTGTTATATGTATAGATTCAGAGGTAAAAGGACCTAACTTGACATATGGTAAATTATTTGTATGTGTGTGTATGTGTATATATATATATATATATATATATTTATATATATATATATATATATTTATATATATATATATATATATATATATATATATATATATATATATATATATATATATATATATATATATATATATATATATATATATATATATATATATATATATATATATATATATATATTCTTTAGGAGATGAACAAAGGATGCAGGAAATGCAGATAGCATTAGGATTCTGAAAAAATAGTCCCAATTTAGGGAATCAAAGGCTTTTTCTATATCTAAGCCATTTATGAGTGTTTCTTTATTTTCTTTATTAACATAATCTATAAGAGAAATTATCCTTTTAATATTGTCGTGTGTGTCTATGATATATAAATCCAGTTTGATCACTTTATTGTTTTGGATAGTGGTATTTTCATTCTGTTAATAGTGTCATAAATATCTTATAGTCATTGTTTAATAATGATATAGGTCTGTATGAGGTACAGAGGTTTGGGGATTTGTTTTCCTTTAGGATTGGTGTGATTAAGGAATATCTCCAAGAGGGTAATATTAAAGCTTGTGACTGAATTTCTAATAGAGTTTTATGGAAGAGGAATAGTATCTTTGAAGGAAATTTTTTATATATTTCCATAATTATGCCATCTATACCTGAAGCTTTATTATTTTACCCTGTTTTATTTTATCTGTAATTTCTTTGTAGGGTATGGGTGCTTGCAGATCTAGTTTTAATTTTTCTGGTATTTTTTTTATATTAGAACATTTTTCATCTTGATTTAATTGATCAGTATGTATGTTTTCTTTTTGGAAATGTTACATATAGTGATTTTTATAGGCATCAAGAATGTCACCTATATCCGAGACATTTTTCCCTTTCTTTTCATGGAAGATATTTTTAATGTTATTACCTTTTGATTGTAGTTTGATTCTTGTGGATAAATTATGTAGCTGTTGGGGAGAAGTGGCCAAGGTATTAATTTTTAGTTTTTCTAAAGCTAAACTAGTTTGATGTGTTAGAATTTTGTTGTATTTATTAATACTTTTCTTTTTTGTCTCCAAATGATTTTGAATTTTTTCAGCTTTTCTGACAAAAGTTTGAATTGTAGCTGTAATAATTCAGAATCCCATTCTCTGATTTTTTTTTTTTTATACCAAGTTAAGGTTTCACCATATATGTAAGCTTTTAATGAGTCCTGTATCATTTTATTTGTCTCTGTGGTGTAATTAATGTCCAAGAAGAACTGTAATTCAGATAATAACCAGGGTTTGAACGCTTTAATTTTAGTTATATATGATGGAATTCTGGATTAAAGATTAATGATTTGTACCCATTTTGAAGTATTAGTATCAATGAATTGTGGTCTGAAAAATGGGGAAGGAGTGATTGAGAAATTAATGATTTTAGAGTGTAAGTCATGGGCAGCACATATTTTATCTATTCTAGTTTGGGTACCAAATCTGTGATCTTGATGGGAAAACAACAAAGATTTATCTTCTTTAAATTTGAAAGTATCTACAAGATGAAATGATTCTACCCACTTGTTTAAAGCTTTTGATACAGATGTATACAGCGGTCTTTTATTTGTAGTTTCAGAAATATCAAATGTATGGTTAAAATTGCCTAATATTAAGTTGCCTTTCTAATTATTGGAAATGAAATCCAAGTGTTTAACAGTTCCTTTTCCAGTGTCTGGGAACTAATATAGATTGGCTAGGGTCCATATTCTGTTATTATGTTTAACTATTTAACTGATGCCATAAGGCCTTTTTTATCTTCATACTTATAAATGATTTCTGGGGTAATCACATTTGTTTTCCATAAAATGTTTGTCTTTGTCTTATAAGTGGATTGCGCCAATATCATATATTCCTTAGGATTCCATTTGTAATTGTCATTTGATTTGAAATGAGTTTCTTGAAGTAAGACAATTTGTGCTTTCTTCAGTTTTATATATTTCAGTAGATTTGATCTCTTGCTAGGATTTTTAAGCCATTGGTATTTAAAGATAATAAAGTTAAATCCATCGTAGGTTATTTAGACTATGTATTTTTTGTTTTATTGTGACTATTAAATATTTTCCTCTGATAACTATAAAGTATATGTTTGAGCTTTTAAAGGAAATTGTCAGTTTTGTACTTTGAGTGTTTACCAATAAAGTAATGTTTTGGTCAGACATGCTAAAAATGTTTTTGTGAAATAAATTTAAATTAATAAATGTTAACAAAACTGAGATCCGCACTAGCCATGGAATGAAAATCATTCCTAATCTGAGGGATAAGCCTATATCCATCAGATTATAACTCATACCTTGACAATCCAGAACATCTGAGCTCCATAAATTGATTTATCATATGGAGAATATTTGTAAAAGGAATAACCAATATTTATGTTATAGGTTCATAGGTTGGTACTAGGCTATCTGCCCTAGGGCCTATACAAGCTTAGCTGTAACAATTCCCTGGCTATTTCTTCCCACAATATTTACTTCCCTGGACCCCTGTCTAGCAAGGCAACTGACGTGATCCCGGGGTAAATTTCCTTTCTCCCATCCAGTTGTCAAGATTCCTTTTGAAGAGGGCCAAGGAGGCGTTCTGCTTATTTTGAACAGATGTAGTACAATTGTGGATTACACAGAATTCTAATACAATATAAATGTCTACTTATTGTATAAGCAGTTAATATTTACATGAAAGATAGATGACAAGCAATTCAATCATAGTAAAGTAGGATGTATCATATATAAAACCTCAGTAAAAGATTATAGCACACAGTTAATTAACATATTTACCCTTATTGATGACATTTTTCAAAACTTATTACGTAATATAAATAGATGGTAATAATATTTATACCTAATGTTTATAATACAATGTATTTTACTGGATATATCAGAAGTTATAGTTCATTTTTTGCCAGCATTTAAGTAATCACTTTGTTTGTTGCTAACTTATTTTAAAGCATCTAGTTTGTCTTATGTGAACATTGATGAAATTAGTACATTTTAATTATCAGTGCATCCCTCTTCCCCCATTTCCTACACATAAGGATTTTCATATCTGTCATTTCTTATTATAAAATGAGTGAAATTATAGGTTAAAAACAACAAATTCATGTATTGATTGATTACAAGTTCCCTTTCCATATTCATAAATTGCCATTTTATGGCATATACTGAACGTTTTTAGATTTAAATGGCAACATTTTGTTTTGTATAATCAGCAAAGGTTAAACTGAGTGATTGTCAATTTAATACTATTTGTTCAGAATGTGATTGTTACATTCTGTGACATCCTAGTTCAGGCTTCTGTTGTTCCCTTGAACAACTTTGTCAGTTTGATGTCATGTATAAAACATTAGTTACCTTGGTAACAGCTTAAGTATTATGTATGTTCAAGATGGGTTACAAAATCACAATTCAAGTTAAAACAAATATATGACTTGTTTGCACTTTTACTTATATGAGAAAATCATCATGCCTCCCCTTGATGTTCAATGAGCGTTGAGTGGAACAGCGTTTCAAACAGAACTGAAGACAGAGATATTGTCTCCCTCTACTGGTACTTGGCATAAAGCTGCAGACAATAAAGAATGATTTAATTTAGTATATTTATATGTGCAAAATGCAAAGCACAAAAATAAAGCAGGCGCTCAGCCTTTCAGTATCCTCTGACACAATTTTCGTGTAATCCGAAAATTGGTGAGTGTGTAAATATATATATATATATATATATATATATATATATATATATATGTGTGTGTGTGTGTGTGTGTGTGTGTGTGTACTGCCTTCTGCAGCCTTGGTGAAATATAAATAATCTTAAAAAGTATCACACTCTTTTGCCTAGATGTCCTATAAAAATAAAAAAAAATGCAATATCTATTTCTACAAATGCAATTGTGGTATGCTAGCAATAGTATATAGCTCTCATTATAAAACAACTCTGACCCAATGGAACCACCGACTGTGGCTTACAAAAGACAAACAGCAAAGCAAGTTGTATTCCTTATTCTAGCGCTTCGGTGTTTACACCTTCAAGGAATATCAAACAATAAAAAAATACACACACTTATATAACGCACACAATTAATTACAAACACCCACTAATTATATAATGGACCATCCCTTAAAGTAAACACTTTCAATTTAATCCATTATTTAAACCATTAGGCATCAAAGTTCTATATTTTAAAATGTAAATACTTTCTTTATATAACAACTTGTGTTTCAATACATTTTCATCATTGCATAAACTTTCCACAGTTTCTAAAATTGTGTCTTGTAATAAAGTGATGTCACTGTTATGTACCATTTTAAATATCTTCCCTCATATTTCTAATATCCCTCATATGTTCCATAAATCTGATGCGAAATTCCCTTTTTGTCTCCCGTATATAGTATAGTGAACATGGACATCTTAATGCATATATCACTCCTTTGCTTCTACATGTACACTTCTACAGTATATAGCTCTCAACCTCTTTTCCCAAGAATCAAGGCCAAAGCCAAAAAAACGGGGAAATTGGGGGACAAATTCCCAAAATCAAGGACAATTTTTTAAATATTACTCTAATCCACTTAAAAAATAAGATACTCTTGTTATAGGTGACTCTATTGTCAGACACACTGACGTCCTGCTCACCAGGCTGAATAAAGAGAAGGTCACAGTGAGCTGCCTGTCGGGTGCTAGGATCCAACACATAACGCAAGCACTCAGGTCACTCCAAAGCAAATACAAATATGACTCAGTCATTGTACATGCTGGTGTGAATGACCTGAGACGTACCTCCCTGGACTACATGAAAAGAGACATAGAGGAGCTCTCTGATCATGTAGCCCAGGCTGGTATGACCCTGACCTTGAGCAGCATCTTACCCTCACCTAGAATGATGCCACAGTACAAAGACAAAATGATCGATTTTAACAATTGGCTAAAATTTTGGTGTCATTCAAATCAAAGGGGATCCAGTGTCTGTCAGCCTGGGATGACATGCTCGACAAGCCACGTTGCTTCGCTAGGGACGGCTTGCACCTGTCACCACTGGGATTTCGGATATTGGCAAAGGCTCTTGCCATCCCCATAGTGCCTTTTTTAGGCAAGGCTCAAAAGTCAAACCCACCCCCATAGACAGCACAAGGAACAAGAAACTAAGGGTAATGCTGCTAAACGCCAGAAGTCTTAACCTCAAGATGCACACTCAAGCTCTCCTCAGTATGGAGAACATCGATATCTGTGCAGTGACAGAAACCTGGTTCAAGGCTCCAGAGAGCACCCCAGCACTACCAGGCTATACCTCATATCATGCTTTTCGGCCCCAAAACCCGGACTGAACCACAAAAGGAGGGGGAGTTTCCATATTTATCAAGGATATCCACACCTCCAGGTTAGTGGCATTGCACGAAGTATCGGAGACCATCCATGTGCAACAGTGGGCAAGACTGCTTTTCAGTTTATAGCATCCTACAGACCACCCTCTCAGAGTCAGGAATCCCATTCGGCTTTCCTGAAAACTTTGGAGAACATGAAGATCTCTCCGAACACCATTATATTGGGCGACTTTAACTACCCAAACATTGATTGGAAGCACTACTCAAGCCCCAACACCTTAGCCCAAAGATTCCTGGAAATTATAAACTCAAATGCTATGGAACAACTAGTCACCACTCCCACAAGAGGGGACAATATACTAGACCTGATCATTACCAACATGGGGACTTTATGCTCCACACCAGAAGTATATCCCTCATTGGTAAGATCAGACCATAAATTAATTTCACTGGATGTCCACATCCCGACCCCACCCCCAGCCCAGAAAACCACAGTGAAAAACCTCTCAAAAGCGAACTTCTCACTTCTCAAAACCGAAGTGGAATCCTTCAAGGCCCCAGGGCCAGTGGAAACTACAGCCCAAACTGCAGAATCCTACATAAATGCATTCTACAGACATCTCCAGGAATGCATGGATCATGCTATCCCAAACAAAACCAAGACCCAATCATCCAAAGGCAGGCGGCCAGTCTGGTGGACCCCTGCCATAAATAAACTGTACAACAGAAGGAGGAAGCTACCACATGATAGAGCAAAATCCCTAATAGGGAAGGCATCTCTGATCAGTACTAGCAAAAAATTACGATCCCTCATAAAATCCTCCAAGGCCAGCTTCGAGAAAAATTGCACAGGACACCAAAGACAATCATAAGGCTTTTTTCAGTTATGTTAGAAACCTGGGATGCAACTCCCAGACTTGTTCTGAGTTGATTCTAAACGACAAAAAATACACTGAACCCACAGACATCGCCAATATCCTGGCAGACAGGTTCAGTGCAAACTCCCCCAAAAGAGCAAGTATCTATCCCGGCAGAGGGCTGCCTCCCAAACATCTCAGATGCTCAGGTGAAGGCTTACCTCTCCAAAGCAAAAAACACTGCTTCCATGGGACCAGATGGCGTCCCAGGTTGCGTCCTACATGAACTACAAGAGGAACTAATCCCTCAAATAAAACAGCTATACAGTCTCAGCCTCACTACAGGATATGTGCCCACAGAATGGCGTACAGCAACAGTGGTCCCACTCCACAAAGGTGGAGCCTCTACGGTCCCTGGAAACTATCGCCCCATAAGCCTGACTAGCTTAGCCTGCAAGGCTATGGAGAGGATCATCATGGAGCTCATAAACAAAGACATTGGGGACCTACAGACACTAGATCCTACCCAGTTCGGCTTTGTCAAGGGCAGATCCTGCTTTTTGAACCTGGTTGACTTCTTTGAAACAGTCACCAAAGCCATAGATGAAGGGAAGGTAGTCCACACAGCCTATGTGGACCTTGGAAAGTCATTTGACACAATACCACACTCGAGCATCATAGATAAGCTATCCAGCTTAAATATAAACCCCTATGTCACAAGATGGGTCGCAAACTGGCTCAAAGACAGAACCCACAGAGTGAGAGTTGCTGGAGCCATGTCAGACCCGAAACCAGTCACAAGTGGCGTCCCACAGGGTTCTGTCCTGGGACCACTCTTGTTCGGTATATACTTTTCCGAGGTACAGGCAAACATGGGAGGACTATGGCTCACCAAGTTTGCAGACGACTGCAAACTGGGCGCTATAATCAACTCTCCAGCCGACACAAACATCCTTCAAAAAGGTCTCACAGAGACAGATAACTGGTGCCAGCACCATGGTTTAAAGCTAAATGCCAAAAAATGTATAGTCATACCCTTTGGCAAAAACAATGTGCCCACAAATTACCACATAGGCAGAAACCCATTAAGTACAGAGAAAGTTATTAGGGACCTGGGGACCCAAGTTGATAGCAATCTCTCCTTTGAAAACCACATTGCCATAGTGGTTAGAAAGACCTTCTACATAGCCCACCTCATCACGAAGGGTTTCACATCTAGATCAAGAGAGGTAATCGTGCCCCTTTATTCATCCCTCATCAGGTCCATCATAGAATACAATGCCCCTTTTTGGGATGTACCTTACTCGACACCTGCAGCAATTAGAAAGACCCCAAAAGTATCTCACCAAGAGGATCAAGGGTCTCAAACAGATGCCATATGCTGCTCGGTTAAAAAAACTCCAGCTCTACTCCATTGCATACCGCCTACTTCGAGGCGATCTATGCCTGACATACAAAGCTATGTCAAATCCAGAATTAATGGATATGCTCCACCTCAGTAAATCTAAATCCCTTAGAGCCACATGCTCGAGGGACTTGAACCTCGGCACAGAAATAAATAGAACTTGCTGGAGGGACAGGTTCATAACCCAGAGGCTCCCTTTGCTCTGGAATAGAATTCCAGTTCATGTGAGGCAGAGCACCTCACTGAATCTCTTCAAGAAGAATCTCGATAAGTGGATGGGGGATCGTAGGTTTGTCCCAGGGATTACTCCAGTGTCACTATTAGACAGAGGCACAGTAAACTAAACCTTAAAAAGGGCACAGTATACTCAAATCAAGGGGTGGCGTAAGCCATAAATAATTGGGCTTGGCTTATAATTGCCCCAGGGCAGATAGCCTAGCATGAACCTATGAACCTAATATAGTGTATGTCATTTATGACAAGTTAAAGCAGTAATATTGTTATACACAAGCCCATGTTATTAAACTGAGTGTCTATTGATAATTTAATACTGTTTGTTAAGAATATGATTGATACATTCTGTGACATTTCAAGTTCAGGCTTCTATTGTTTCACTTGAACAACTTTGTTAGTTTGACGTCATGTATAAAACATTAGTTACGGCCATGATGGTGCAGTGGTTAGCATTGTCACCTCACAGCAAGAGGTTCTTCCGTTCAGTTCTCGGCTGGTGCACCTTCTGTGTGGAGTCTGCATGTCCTCCCCACGGTCGTATGATGTTTAAAGACATGCAGGTAGGTGCGTGCGTGAATGGGTATGACTTCTTTGAAGGTTGGGCGTCGGGCTGGCAATTCGGCACCTTAAAATCCACTGCCAATCATTAGTGGTCCGGAGTTCTGCTGTGGCGACCTAACCGGGAAAAGCCGAAAGATTTTTTTTTATAAAACATTAGTTACCTTGGTAACCGTTTAAGTATTATATATGGTTAAGATGTGTTACAAAAACTACAATTCACGTTAAAGCAATTACATGACTTGTTATGCATATTTACTTATATAAGAAAATAATCATGCTTCCCCTTGATGTTCAATGTAGTGTATGTCATTTATGACAAGAGTTTTGTTATTATACAGAAGCCTGTCTTTAATATCTAAAGTCAGCAGACTGCTTCATCTTATATGACAATTGTATATTTTATGTCTAGATTTACTAAAATCATACATTACATAACTATAGTCTGTGTTTTGTTTTTTTTGGCTGTTGCTAAGTTATTTGACAGACCACAAGCTGTAATGCTTATTCTTATTATTAGCTCCTTCCAAGCATGTTATACAGTCCATAGACTTTAAATTATGAGAGCCTTCTAGTTTCTTATTTGTTACAAGTATATTTCCATTCTTATATACACACATATCAGTACTTCAAGCACGGGCAACAATGACCATCCAATTTTGACAGAATACCATTCACTAACTAGTTCATATGGTGTATTTCCAGGCTGTTCTTAAAATATCCAAACCAATATTTGTCCTGTTCCATTTTACCAGCCTGTTCCATGCAGTGGCCACTCTGCCAGTGAACCACTCAACACACCTTCCATTCCCACAGATATTTCCACAAAGGAAATCTGATAACTCTCCTGGCAACCCCAAACACGCCTAGAATCAGCTATCCCCATATGCCCAACACGTCCGAGCAAGCTCACCTCCCAGACCAGTGCAAAGGGTACTGCACAAGACCAAGTGCTCTTAATCTTTCACAATAACTCAGACTTCCATTCTTATGCAAGTCTTTAATGTGTTTGGACCAAAATACATTTAAATATAAAATTGCGCTTATTATTATTTTATTTATTTATTTATTTATTTTTTATCAAGAATCAACTTAATGAGCTAAACGAAGTGTTGGGAGACCATCAATATGTGTGCATGTGGTTTAAAACAGCCCTTTTATTCTATATATATTTTTTTAACCCAAAACTTCATTGCCAAGAATCCTTTTGGAGGCTCCTCAGAGCCATTAAGCATTATCGTCACTCTGTCTCCATTACCGTAGCAACCTGGGAGTGTCTGTTTCTGTTAGTGTGTCTGTGTACTGCATACCAGAGGCTCACGATGCACCTGAAGCAAAGCTTCACTTCACTGCAACTTCAAGCCTAAATTCCCTCCCTTTCAGCAAGACAGCAGCCAGAAAAAGAACAGAAAGCAAACAGATAAAAAAAAAAAAACTCCCAATAAAGCCACCATAGCAAGAGATGACACATTCTTCCAGCCTTCCCACCTTTCACTCAGCAGATGTATAAACAAACTATTCTCTGCTAAAATATCCTAAATCACAGTTTTATCCACCCCCTTCCTGTGAATCCAGGGTAAAACACCAAATGTCTCTTCCTAATATATAAGCATCAGTAAATCTTGATCACAAGCCGCAACCCACAGATGAAAACAGCAACATACAACAGCTGCCAGACACAGCTGCATCCACACACACCATATCATGCTTAATCAAACAGCACTCTAAGCTATGATACCTGCCATAATTGATATTAACTATGTTTAGACAGAATAATAATGACATTTGTACTAGCTGTCAGACACGGCTGCATTCACTCGCACCTTATCAGGATTGATCAAACAGCACTTGTAGCTGTGATACTTGCCATAATTGATATTAACTATATTTAGGCAGAATAATGATGACATGTGTACTAAGAGCTTGCTGCTACTATTTAATCAGGATATACATGACATTTCTAAGTCATACTTTAACTGAAGAAGGCATTATTTTCCATGACAGCATTTATTTTCAAAACACTCTACTGTTACTGCTATTATATATGATGTTAATTTGTTACATTTGAGTCTGAACTCTGATGAATGGTACCTTGTTGAATTAGTTAATTGATTACTTAAATAATTATAAGTAAAATCAATGAAAAATGAACAAGGTAAGTATTCATTGAGTTCAAGTAGGGGAATAGAAACTTCTGTGTTTGTATTATATCTTGCTTTGTTTGCGTTATATATAATGTAAATAGTAACCCATCTTTACATACCTTTGTTTGTGAAGAATTATTGGACTCTTTGAACATTCTGAATAAATCATTACTCTTTCTCACTTGTTTAAGTAACCATCCTTTTTTTTTTTTAAATAAAAACAGATGACAAGTGATATACCATATCAGTTGATACTTTGAGAGATGTAGTTAAGAGTTATTTTTTTTGGGACAGCTATCTTGGAATCATTTTTTTTTGTTTCTTCCTTCTAGCGTCAGTCCAAGGATTTGTTTCTCTTATTTTTTTTAAGAGTAGGGGCCATGCATTCCATTTCTTCTGGGATAGACACTATGTTGTTGTTTTTGATGAATATAGTAGCTTTTTCTAAGTCATTAAAGGTTCTCATCTCATTGGCAAAAAGTGTTTGTAGCTTGGCTGGAAAGGCCAGCTGTGCTTTAATGTTGTTTTGTTTCAACGGTTTTATTATTGGCCAGAATTTTTTCCTTTGTTCTAATATTCTGGAAGAATAATCAATGTTCTTTGTGTTTCACCGTTGCAGTCATTACATTTGGGTAATCTGTTTGCAGGTTGCCCTCAGTTGGCCTGATTAACAAAGTCTTGGGTCCTGCATCGGTTGCTTCTTCCATGACGTCAGGTCATCAGGGGTATACAACATGTAGCCAACGCCATTACATCAGTCTTTCTTACCATGCGGCGCTTGAAGCAGAAGCAGTTCGCAAGTGCCGATCGGCCGACTCCTGAAATTTTCGTTTTCGAGTTTCAGAAACAAAGTCTTCAACTTAAAGTTAATTATCCCGTTGGGGAAACTTTTTCTTGCTCCTTACAGATGTCAGTAAAAGTTAATAATTGCATTACTTGTGGAAAGCAAATACCTTATAAAGATTTTCATTTGTACTGTATTCCTTGCCTAGGCCTTGACCACAACGTACCTTGCTATCTGTTTTGTGCATTATTTAATCCGTGCACTATCCGTCTCCGGTATATTTTTGCCTCAAAATATTTCGGTTTTTGGTTTAATTATCCAGAAATGTCATTGGTTAGCCATCTGACTACCGGGATTCTGAAAAAATGCAAAGATAAAGACAGAGACAGTCCACCAAGGTCCAAAACTGCCGACGAAGCTTCTCCTAAGCCAGTCGTCAGTACTCAGTGAGGCGTTTTCGCAGCCCCCAATACCCGGTATTTCTGATTTGTGGGCCTCTACTGAGACCCATTCGGAGTCCGGTATGCCATAAGATACTTCAACTATGGAACCTGCGGGTGTCTCTACCTTGGATGGGTCCGGAGCCACTGTGCAGGCACCAGCTTCTGAGGGTGTATTCAGGCCTACAGACTTGCATATTAAATCGACACTTCCTTCATTGCTAAGGCCTAAATCTCGATCCATGTCTAATAAACAGACACCCAGGCCACATGCTCAGGCCCCTATTTCTAAAAAAAAAAAAAAAAAAACAAATGATAAAAATGGCTGAAGGTCTAATAACTCTAATCAGGGGGTAGTCAACCCCCCCCCCGCCAAGAGGCCTAGGGCTGAACTTGATTATGAATCTTCTGATCAGGATTCTGTTTCTTCTGACTCTTCTGATGACCTGGATTTGTCCATACTTGCTTATGAGGATTCTGATGCAGAGGATTCTATTCCCTCTGCTTCCCCTCCTGAGGATTTTTCTTTTGGGGAAACATTACATACTTTAAGGGAGCATTTTCACTGGGAAAGCCAGAAATTTTCTGATTCAAAAAAGAGGCTTAGAGATTTCCTTCTTCTACCTCAGCATAGGCCTTTGGCTGTACCTCCTGTACTCGACATTGTTGATGATGTTTTCTCGGAATCCAGTTTGGCCCCTGATTCCCTGCCTCCTGCTCCTAGTAAACCTGACAGAATACTACAGGGTTCTTGAGTCCCACAAGTTCCTTTTCAAAAATCCTGTTGCAAATCCAGAGACTATTTCTCAGGGGCCCAAGGGCGTTAAGGCTTCTACTGTTAAAAATCCTACCCCTTCTGATAGAGACTCCAGGGTGCTGGATAGATGGGGTAAAAAGGTTTATACTTCTACAACCTTGGCAATCAGAGCTTTAAACTGACAATTTTATATGTTAAAATATCAGCAACATGTTATTGGACTGCTTAAACAGAAAATTATGTTAATTCCTGACTGTGTGGAAAATAAAGATTTACAGGACTTAATGCATTCTGCTGAACAAGTTGGAAAACATACTTTGCAATGTGGGTTTGATTCTTTAGAGGCCTCTTGCAGGGCTGCTGTTACTGGGTCTTTACTTGGAAGGCATGCTTGGCTTAAGGAGCAATCTTTGCCTGATCATGTTAAAGCTAAATTGTTGGATGCTCCTTTAAATCAGAACCGCCTGTTTGGCAACAAGGCTGAAGAAGTTCTTATAAAGATGGAAGATAAAGCTTAATTTATGCAAACTGTTAAAGATTTTTTACAAGTGCAACCTCCTAGATTTAGTAGGCACTGGCCTACTAAGAATCGGTCCTTTCCAGTCCCTTCCAGGTCTTCTCAAGCCAAACCCAGACACAGTAAAAACTCCAGGTTTCAGTCCCAGGGGACTCTCAGAACTAAGAAGTGGGGGGCCTCCACTTCCAAATCTGGAAGTAACAAGACACCCCCCTATGGTAAACAGTCTCAATGACTTCCTTTTAAAATTACCAAACACTTATCTTTTGACTGCCCCTTTGGGGGGAAAGATTGCTCTTCATGCAAAGAACTGGGAACTCATAACCCAGGGCAAATGGGTTTTAAATATAGTATCCCAGGGATACAGATTTCATTTCCAAACGTTGCCAACACCAAATGGGTTGCCAGACCTGCCCTCAAATCAGTGGGCAGAGGCTCAAAAACAAGTAATTTCCCTCTTAAGCATGGGGGCTATTCAACTGGTACCAGAAGAGGAAAAGGGACAAGGTTTCTACTCCAGACTTTTTCTGGTACCCAGAAAAGACATCATGGCGCCCAATCCTGGACCTGTCTAGTCTAAACACCTTTCTGGAGATTCCAAAATTTAAGATGCTGACTCTTCAATTACTTCCTGTGCTAGGCAAAGACGCCTGGTTGGTAACACTAGATTTAAAAGAAGCATACCTGCACATCCCAATCAGGGAATCTTGCAGAAGATACCTAGGCTTCAAAGCAGGCTGCATGCATTATCAATTCTCTGCACTGCCCTTTGGCTTGTCTACTGTGCCCAGGGTATTCACAAAGTGCCTGGCTCCAGTTATTGCATTTTGCAGGCAAAGAAGTATTCAAATATACTCATACCTGGACGATTGTCTAATTCAGGCAGAAGGCCAGGGCCTACTTTTGAATCATCTGGCGTTTGTAAAAAGGGTTCTAACTTGTCTGGGGTACACCATAAACAAAAAGAAATAACTGGTACCCTGTCAACAAATTACATTCCTGGGAGCAAGCTTGAATACAACTACCCAGATGGCTTACTTCACGCCAGAAAAGCAAATTCATTTGGTAACCTATTTCAAACAAGTGGCCACAAAAACCCTGCTATCTGCAAGACAAATACTGCAAGCCTTCGGGTTTATGGCCTGCATTCTTCTAATTCCATATGCAAGACTGCATATGAGGAAACTACAGTGGTATCTAAAAAGCCTATGGAGTCAACATTCTCACAGCCTGGAAACAGTGATTCCTATCATACCTTGCCTGCGAGTAGAGTTCCTCTGGTGGGCAGAGGCCTGCCACCAGAACAAGGGACTACCATTCACACTACCCCCTGCTGCCCAAACCCTAACAACAGATGCATCAGAGTATGCACGGGGGGCTCACCTTGCAGGGAAGTGCATTCAGAGAAAATGGAACCCAAGTCAAATGCACATACATATCAATCAAAAAGAAATGTTAGCTGTACAGAATGCTCTGACAGCCTTCAAGGACTACATTCTTCCAGGAGAACTAATGGTAAAGACGGACAACACCACAGTTATGTGGTACATAAACAAGCAGGGGGTTACACATTCCAACCTCCTCTGCAGACTTGCCATGGCATTGTGGAACACAGCCTTGAGCTACCAAGTGCACCTACAAGCTCAATTCCTGCCAGGAAAATTAAATACACTGGCAGACGGACTAAGCAGAAACCTCATGGACCCACGAGTGGAAACTAGAACCAAGGATTTTCAACATGTTGACAAGCGAATGGGGGAGCCCAGACATAGATCTATTTGCCACCCCCCCAGAACTACCAGTTGGACAAGTTTTGCACAAAGACTCCCCACAAACAAGCCTGAAAAGTGGATGCTGTGTCCTTCAGCTGTAAAAACCTATCAGTCTATGCCTTCCCCCCACTGCCTCTGCTCTCCAAAGTTCTACTAAAAGTCAAACAGGACAAACCAGGGATGATCTTGATTGCTCCAGACTGGCCGCGCCAACACTGGTACCCACTCCTGGGCAGTGTGTCGAAGTTATCTCCATGGCACCTACCTCAGACCTCTTCCCTGCTGCCTCAGCAGGAGAACCAAATTCTGCACCCTCATCTTCCAAAATTGAACCTTGCAACCTGGCTAATCTATTAAATTCACCCTTATCATCCCTCAGTAAACATGTAATGGATGTCATCTTAGAGGCAAGGAGACCTAGTACTAGAAAATCTTATGCTGAAAAATGAAAATGATTCTGTGCCTGGAACCGATCTCAAGGGATGAGCACAGCAGCACCCAATTTACCTCAGATTTTGCAATACTTAACTGAGATGCTTCATAAGGGCCTGTCTTTTTCCTCCATTAAAATTCACTCCTCAGCCATTTCAGCTCATTGTAACACAGAACCTCCCCTCTTCTCTCATCCTCTGCTCAAGCAGTACCTCAGAGGGGCCAAAAACTTGAGACCACCCAGTAGAGCTCCAACCCCTGCCTGGGACCTTAACTTTGTATTGGAGAAACTCACTCTACCTCCTTTCGAGCCAGCTGCTAATGCAGACTTAAAATTTCTTTCTTGAAAAACAGCTTTCCTTTTAGCAATCACTTCAGCTAGAAGGATATCCGAATTACAGGCCCTTATGGCAGTGGAGCCTTACATTATCTTTCATGCGGACAAGGTGTCACTCAGGACCAGTCCATCCTTCTTGCCCAAAGTGGTATCCAGTGTGGCTCTTAAGCAGTCCATTCATTTGCTAACTTTTTTTCCCAATCCACAGAACAAAGGGGAACAGTTTCTGCATTCCTTCGATTGCACAGACAACTTAGGTTCTACTTGGACAGGACTAAACCTCGAAGAAAATCTGAACAAATGCTGGTAGCATTTGCTGCAGGGGCAGAGGGGGAAGGCTATTTCAAAACAAACCATTTGTAAATGGATAAGCCATTGCATTAATTTCTGCTATAAGCACCATGGAAAACCTATCCCCCAGGGGATCAGATCTCACTCCAACAGGGCTGTATCTACTTCTGCAGCCTTCCTCAGAGGTGTTCCTACCAGGGACATCCTTGAAGCTGCTACCTGGAGTTCTGTTCATACTTTCACCAAGCATTATCATTTGCCACTTTTCTCTAAATCCAGAGCTGGCTTTGCAACTGCTGTCTTGCAGGGCCTTATAGCTGGCCCTAATGCTATATAGCTGTATCTACTTCTGCAGCCTTCCTCAGAGGTGTTCCTACCAGGGACATCCTTGAAGCTGCTACCTGGAGTTCTGTTCATACTTTCACCAAGCATTATCATTTGCCACTTTTCTCTAAATCCAGAGCTGGCTTTGCAACTGCTGTCTTGCAGGGCCTTATAGCTGGCCCTAATGCTATATAAACTTCTCCTGCCAACCATAGCTTTGGGAATCTACTCAAATGTAATGACTGCAACAGTGAAACACGAAGAACATGGTACAGTTGTGTACACTTACCAATGTAGATGTTCGAGTGTATTCACTGTTGCAGTCCTGGTTACCCTCCCTCCAGCCCCCTAATTTCTTCTGGCTATACCTTTACTTTCCTTTACTATGCATAAAAGCCTTTTTGGTGTATTTGCTTTTTGTTGGAGGTATACCTTTACGTTTTTATTTTTATTTGCTCCCCACTAGGGGGGCACCTGACATCTGGGGCAAGAAAAACTGATGTAATGGCGTCGGCTGCATGTTTTATACCCCTGATGACCTGACGTCATGGAAGAAGGGACAGCAGCCGATGCAGGACCCAAGACTTTGTTAATCAGGCCGACTAAGGGCAACCTGTAAGCAGATTACCCAAATGTAATGACTGCAACAGTGAATACAGTCGAACATCTACATTTATGTTACGTGTACACAACTGTACTTTGTCAAGCCTTATCAGGCTTGGATTGTATTTTAACGGTGCTTTTCTCCAAGCAGATTTTAATATTAGTTCCTTGTCCAGAAATGAAAGAAATTTTATAACTATGGATCTAGGTGGAGTATTTTTTTGAGTTAGAGCACTGTTGTGCCCATTCAATTCCAAATGAAAGTCCCTTTTTCACATCTAACAATTCAGGTATCCAGGTTGTTAAGAATGAAATAATGTCTTCTCCTTCAGTGTTTTCAGGCAGACCAAAGATCCTTATGTTTCTCCTTTCCCTGTTTTCTAAATCACCTATTTTGTTGAGCAGCCATGTATTCTGTTTAAGCAGAAATTCTTTTTGGAATTCTTCCTCTTTGAGTCTCCCTTCAATGTCATTTAGAGAAGTCTCTATATTTGTTATTTTTGTATGGTGTTGCTGTAATAGTTCCTTAAGAGTATCAGTCTGTTTTTGAGAATTTAATTTGAGGTTTTCCAAGTCATTTTTAAAGCCACCCATCTTCAAAGATAGTTCCTGTAAGTTAGATGTCATCAATTGCAGTTCTTTTTTCAAAGCAGCATCAGGATGAAAATTCCTTGAGTTGTTCATATTCAGTGACTCACTATATCTCCAAGTTACTTTACAGGAAAGTTTTTGTATATCTCCATAAAAATTAATATTTATATAGTTTAGTAGTTTATCTATAGATTTCTGATGTTTTAAAGTTGAAAATAATATTTTCTTTTATTATTATTATACTAGTTTATGGAGCTCTCAAAATTCACTGCTCTTAGTTGGCCATCTAGGCCCCCCCCCCCCCCCCCAGAAAACAAGATTCTTCATACCTTGGATATGCCCAGGCAACTCGGGTATTACTTTGACAGAACCACATGCATCAGGAAAGCTGACCAGCTATATATTTCCTATACATAGACTAAGAATGGTCACCCCATATTTAAACAGACTAACTGTAGATGATTGTCCCCTATTTTGTTTTGTTACTCCTACTGTGGTGAATCCATTCCAGGCTGGGTTAGGAACCATTCTTCTAGGGCTTTAGCTTCTTCAGTGGCATATTGGAAAGGGGTGGACTCTAGAAGCATTCTAGAGGCAGCTATTTGATCCTCCCTTCATGCATTTACAAAGCACTACAAGCTGGATTCCTTCTGTAGGTCAAGAGCAAGTTTACAAGGACCATTCCCCAGGGGCTCCTGGCCCTTTATCCTTCCTCTGAGGCTGTGTAAACTTTTGTAATCTTCCCTGTAGACTACTGCAGTAAGAATGATAAACATAGTACAGTTGTGAAAGTTGCATTTACCCATAACAGTAGATATTTGAATTTTTCACTGCTGTAGTATCTAAACCCACCCACCAATCCCCACTGTTGTACATAGTTGCTGTGGGTTACAGTTTTTATTATTGAAGTTATTGTTGTTTGTTGTGGTTAGGCTTTTTATTGGTTATAGTAATTGTGGTTGTTTTAGGATTAACTCCCATTTTTTTCTCACTTGGATCAAGAAATTCCTGAAAATTTTTAGTCACTCTGGCTGCGTTTACACTTCTGTTCAAAAGAGATTATCCTATAGGCAGCCAGAGAGACTGTGTGGGAGGTGGTTAGAGCTCCGAGAAGCTGCTGTAGCAGTGAAGAATTTGTAGGTAAATGTAATTTACACAACTATACGTTTTCCTCTGCTGATAGCCTGCAATACCTTTATTTAATTTTTGATGGGATGCTGTTGGTAATTGTATACTGTGTTGCCTTCCCATATCAAGTATTGCTTTTTAAGCTTTTCTTAATACTCTTTTCCTCTCTGCCATTTTTGACCCCAACCTGTTTTTTGTTCAATAGATGTACTATTCAATATCCACGTACCTTCCTTCAACACCAACATTCGACCTGTATGTGCAAGCTGATTATTTCTTTAGTAATCCAGATAACTTCAACAGCTGGTCACAAAATCTTTATTTGTTTTTTTTTTCTTTTTTTTTTTCCAAACGCTCATTACATTTTTTGTGTCTTGCTTATTAATATATTTAGAATAGACAATTGTTTTTTCTCTATTTTTCCAAGTTCTAGCTTCCTTTAAAGTAAACACTTGCTTAATAGTTTTATGTATACAAGGCTGCACATAATGTTGTTAATATTCCTTTCATAAATCTACCCAGAAGCCCATATGTGATCCTGCTGTTGCCTCACTGGGCACAATGCCTGTCATGTGCTTCTATTTGGGCATATATTCCGGTTTACATTCATATGGTCAAACGCACATTACTCGACCATACATTCGAATGACTTTTCTCCGCGAATCCTGTAACGCCGAATGGTCTGACTGTCACAAAAACTCTGAATTCGACATTTCCAACCACTCTGCACCCTAAAATTAATGCTAACTTAGGTTCATAGGTAGGTACTAGGCTATCGGTCCAAGGGCCTAAGTAAGCCTAGCCAACAAGGTTCCCTGACTTATGCCACCCAAGAAAGTTAATTTCCTGTGCCCCTATTGAGCAGAGCCACAGAAGTGATCCCAGGGTGTATTTCCTATTTCCCATCCACTCATCATGATTTTTCTTGGAGTGCTAATGAAGAACTTTGCTTGACATAAATGAGTAGCTTGTTTCAGAGTATAGGAAGTCTCTGGGACAGGAATCTATCCCCCCAGCATGTCCTGTTTATTGTGGTGACAAGGTTTAGGTCCCTAGAGTGTTTAGCTCGGAGGGATTGGGATTTCTTAAGGTGTAGCATGTCCAACAGCTCTGGATTTAACATAGCTTTATATGTTAGACAGAGATCTCCTCGGAGTAGGTGATATGCTACAGAGTAAAGCTGGAGTTTTTTGAGACTGTCAGTTTAGGGCATCTGTTTGAGGCCAGTAATCCTCTTTGTGAAGTATTTCTGTGGCCTTTCCAGCTGCTGCAGATATCTTGTGAGGTACATTTCTAAAGGGGCATTGTACTCTATAATGGGCCTGATGAGTGCCGAATACAGGAGAACAATGACCTATTTTTTCCTGGATGAGAACCCTTTTGTGATGAGGTGTGCCACATAGAAGGATTTCCTGACTACTGTGGCGATGTGATTATCAAAGGAGAGACTACTGTCCACCTGGGTCTCAAGGTCTCTTATCACACATTCGGTGTCAAGTAGACTGCCTGCCGCTTATGAGGTAGTTCATGGGTACAGAGTTTTTACCAAAGGGAATGACAGTGTACTTTTTGGCATTGAGCTTGAGGCCATGCCTCTGACACCAGGCATCAGTCTCAGTGTGGCCCTTCTGTAGGATGTCCACATCATTTGGGGACTCGACTATGGCTCCAAGTTTGCAGTCATCTGCGAACTTCATTAGCCAGAGGCCTTCTGTGTTAGCCTGTACTTCAGAGACGTAGATACCAAACAAGAGAAGTCCCAGGACTGAACCCTGTAGCACTCCACTTGTCACTGGTTTGAAGTCTGCAACTTTTACAGTGTGGGTTCTGTCAGTGAACCATTTGGCAACCCATCTTGTGAGGTAGGGATTTATTCCTAGTTTTGTGAGTTTAGCTATAATTCCAGAATGGGGGTGGTGTCGAAAGCCTTGGCGAGGTCAAGATAGGCTGTGTGAACCACCTTACCCTCGTCTACGGCTTTGGTGACTGCCTCAAAGACGTCAATCAGGTTCAGAAGGCATAATCTGCCTTTCACAAACCCGAACTGGGTGGGGTCTAGAGTTTGGAGGTTACTAATGTCTTTGCTTATGAGTTTTATGATGATACGTTCCATGACCATGCAGACCAGGCTTGTCAGGCTAATAAGCCGATAGTTCCCAGAATCAGTGGTGGCTCCCCCTTTGTGGGGCGTCATAACCGTTGCTGTGTGCCATTCAGTGGGCACAAAGCCTTACGTGAGACTATGATTGAACATGGTGCTTAGGTGGGAAGCCAGTTTGTTTTGAAGTTTGTGTAAAACATAGCCTGGGATGTTGTCCGGTCCCATGGATGCTGTGTTTTTAGTTTTAGAGAGTGCAGCTTTTACCTGCATAGATGTGATTACAGTGACTCTGCATTTTTCCTGTATAGATATGGGCCTTTTAGGGGGTGAGAGAGGGGTAAAGTTAGCACTGAACCTATCTGTCCGGATGTTGGCAATATCAGTTGGTTCTGTAATTTTCATGCCTTTCTGCTGTAACTCAGAGCAGATCTGGATGTTGCCATTGAGATTCTTGACATAGCTATAGAATGCTTTGTGGTTGCCCTTAGAATTAGTGACAATTTTGTTTTCATAGCTAGCTTTGGAGGATCTTATAAGGGATCTCAGCTTCTTACTGAGGCTGACCAGGGAGCTCCTCCAATCATGGGATTTTGCTCTGTTTTGCAACAGTTTTTTCCTTCTGTTGTAGAATTTGTTTATGGCAAGGGACCACCAGATTGGCTTCCTTTTTTTGGAGGATAGCGTCTTGGTTCTGTTTGGAATAGCACGATCCATGCACTCGTGTAAGTGCTTATAGAATTCATTTGTGTAGGATTCAGCAGTCGTAACTGTATTGTCCATCTGCATGGGTGTCATGAAGTTTGCCACTTCTGTCTTAAGAAGCATGAAGTTGGTTTTGGAGAAATTTTTTACCGTGGTTTCCTTAATGGTGGGTGGGAGCGGGATGCAGATATCTAGGGTGATTAGCTTATGGCCAGATCTGACTGTGGAGTTGATTTCAGGTCTGGAACACCGGTCACTCATGTTGGTAATGACTAGGTCTAGGATATTTTTGCCCCTGGTGGGGGTGTGGATAAGTTGATCCATGGCATTGGAATTTATGAATTCCAGAAAACGAGTGAAGGAGTTGGTACATGAGTAGTTTTCCCAGTCAATGGTGGGGTAGGTGAAATCGCCCATTATTAGGTTGTTTGGTTGAATCCTAGTATTTTCCAGTATGTCAAGAAAAGAGGAGTGGGAATCTTGGGGCATGGTGGGGGATCTGTAGCAAGCTACAATTTGGATTGCAGTTTTGCCCAGAGTTAGTTCCACTTGGATAACCTCGGATGCATTATGCTGCGCAACTAGCCTGGAGGTGTGGATATCCTTAATGAATATGGACACACCTCCACCTTTGGTGTTCTGGTCCAGGTTAGATGGCCAAAAAGTGTGGTATGAGTTATAGCCTGGTAATGCAGAGCCTTGAACCAGGTCTCAGTCACTGCACAGATATCGATGTTCTCCATTTTAAGGAGTGCCTCCAGTGAGTGCATTTTGAGATTTAAACTTCTAGCACTGAGTAGCATTACCCTCAGTTGTTGCTTGCCTGTTCCTGTTACAGTGGTGAATTTGTCATTTGAACCTTGCCTAAAAAAGGCACTATAGGGCTGGCAAGAGCCTTAGCCAGTATCCAGAATCCCAGGGACGACAGGTGCAGGCCATCTATGGGAAAGCATCGTGGTGTGTCGACCATGTCGTCCCAGGCAGACAGATACTGGATCCCCTTAGAATGAGACCAGAAACTTACCCAGTTGTTGAAGTCAGTCATTTTGGCCTTGTACTACGGTATCATTCTGGGCAATGGCAGGATGCTACTCAGGGCTATGGTCATACCTGCCTGGGCTACAAGATCAGAGAGCTCTTCCATGTCTCTTTTCATGTAGTCCAAGGTGGTATGTCTCAGGTTGTTCACACCAACATGGACAATGACAGAGTCATATTTGTACTTGTTGTGGAGTGATCTGAGTGCGTGGGTTATGTGGCGGATCCTGGCACCCGACAGGCAGCTGACAATTACCTTCTCCTTGCTTAGTCTGGTGAGTGGGACATCAGTGTGCCTGACTATAGTCACCTATGACTAGTGTGTTGGGTACATTGGTTTGCCTTATGGGCTGTGGTTTATTGGCACACTGAGTCTGTGGGCTGTGTGTCATTTAGGTTGTGTTGTGGAGTGGAGGTTGCTTGCATTTCTGCTTTGGAGGTCTCTGTTGCTTGAACAGATTACGAATCCTTTTGTGTTTCTATGTGTGGATTTTGGTAGCGTAGGTTTAGTGGGACTGTGTGACAAGTGTGGTGTGGTGCAAGTGTTTACCTTCTCCTCTTGACTGTCAAGTTCAGTTTTGGTCGGAGAGAGCTTTACCTCCAGTTTGGCTAGATAAAGGCATGTCTCACAAGTTGTGGTGTTGGGTGGTAGGAGGAGAGGGTTGTCTGTGTACATGAGGCAATTGCTGCATTGCCTCTAGATGACCAGATTCATCAGATAGACAGGGGAGAACACTGGGAGCTGAACCTTGGACATGCTTGAATAAAAAACTACCTCTAAACAAGTGAGGAAAGCGAGTATAAGAGCTGTTTTCTCTAAACAAGTGAGGAAAGTAAGTACAAAAACTGTTTTCCTCTAGGTAAAGAGGAAGGTTGAGTGTTGTAGTAATTTGTAGCTTATTTAGTGCTAACAACAAGTTCTGAACAAGTGCTGAGCATGAATAAGCAAATTCCTGTGCTAAAACTAAGAATCTGTACCTGGATCTTGTGGTAAATATAGGCTACCTAGTGCTTACCGCTCCCACTGATAAGCTAGAATGCTTCCCTTCAACACAAAAAAGCTTGGGGGCTCAGAAGCTTGCAAACAGTCCTGGATACAGCATATCTGTATCTTGACTAGACTAGTTACAGGAAAGGTGGGAAACCAGCGCAAACACGGGCTTTTAAACCAGAAAGTTGAAAGAGATGGAAAAACTGCCCAAAAGGGCAATAAACTACAATTTCTGGACTAGAAACCACTCTTGTGGTAGATAGGCTACCTAGTGCGTACCACTCCAATGATAAGCTAGAAGGCTACCCTCCAACACAGAAAGTCTTGGGGGACCCAGAAGCTTACAAGCAGTCCTGGATGCAGCAAATCTGTATCTGGACTAGACTACCTACAGGAAAGGTGGAAAACGAGCGTAAACGCAGGCTTTTAACTCAGAAAGTTGAAAGAGATGGAAAACTGCCCAAACGGCCAGAAACCACTCTTGTGGTAGATAGGCTACCTTGTGCTACCACTCCCATTGATAAGCTAGAAGGCTTCCCTCCAACACAGAATGCTTGGGAGGGCTCAGAAGCTTACAAACAGTCCTGGATACAGCAAATCTGTATCTGGACTAGACTAGTTACAGGAAAGATGGGAAAGAAGTGCAAATGCGGGCTTTTAAACCTGTAAGTAAACTACAATTTCTGGGCCAGAAACCACTCTTGTGGTAGATAGGCTACCTAGTGCTTACCACTCCCACTGATAAGTTAGAAGGCTTCCCTCCAACACAGAAAGGCTTGGGGGTCTCAGAAGCTTACAATCTGTATCTGGACTGGACTAGTTACAGGAAAGGTGGGAAACCAGCGCAAACACGGGCTTTTAAACCAGAAAGTTGAAAGAGATGGAAAAACTGCCCAAAAGGGCAATAAACTACAATTTCTGGACTAGAAACCACTCTTGTGGTAGATAGGCTACCTAGTGCTTACCACTCCCAATGATAAGCTAGAAGGCTACCCTCCAACACAGAAAGTCTTGGGGGACCCAGAAGCTTACAAGCAGTCCTGGATGCAGCAAATCTGTATCTGGACTAGACTACCTACAGGAAAGGTGGAAAACGAGCGTAAACGCAGGCTTTTAACTCAGAAAGTTGAAAGAGATGGAAAACTGCCCAAACGGCCAGAAACCACTCTTGTGGTAGATAGGCTACCTTGTGCTACCACTCCCATTGATAAGCTAGAAGGCTTCCCTCCAACACAGAATGCTTGGGAGGGCTCAGAAGCTTACAAACAGTCCTGGATACAGCAAATCTGTATCTGGACTACACTAGTTACAGGAAAGATGGGAAAGAAGTGCAAATGCGGGCTTTTAAACCTGTAAGTAAACTACAATTTCTGGGCCAGAAACCACTCTTGTGGTAGATAGGCTACCTAGTGCTTACCACTCCCACTGATAAGTTAGAAGGCTTCCCACCAACACAGAAAGGCTTGGGGGTCTCAGAAGCTTACAATCTGTATCTGGACTGGACTAGTTACAGGAAGGATGGGAAAGAAGTGCAAATGTGGCCTTTTAAACCTGTAAGTTAAAAGAGATGGAAAAACTGCCCGAAAGGCCAATAAACTACAATTTTTGGGTAAGAAACCACTCTTGTGGTAGATAGGCTACCTAGTGCTTACCACTCCCAATGATAAGTTAGAGGGCTTCCCTCCAACACAGAAAGGCTTGGGGGTCTCAGAAGCTTACAAACACTACTGGATACAGCAAATCTGTATCTGGACTAGACTAGTTGCAGGAAAGATGGGAAATGAGCGCAAATGCTGACTTTTAAACCAGAAAGTTGAAAGAGATGGAAAAACTGCCCAAATGGCTAATAAACTACAATTTCTGGGCCAGAAACCACTCTTGCGGTAGATAGGCTACCTAGTGCTTACCACTCCTACTGATAAGCTAGAAGTCTTTCCTCCAACACAGAAAGGCTTTGGGGGCTCAGAAGCCTACAAACAGTCCTGGTTACAGCAAATCTGTATCTGGAATAAACTAGTTACAGGAAAGGCAGGAAACAAGCTTAGAAAATGTTTTTTGTTTTTTTTGGAAAGTGGAAAGGGAGAAAGGAGAAACAGAAGATAATTCAAAATTAAGGACCTAAGTGGCTTGCCCTTCACAGATGTTCTCTCTGTATTAGGTAGAATAAGCTAGTGACACTAGACTGGAATAGAACTGGGATAGAGCTGAACAGACGGGACTGGTAGGAGTGTCTGAAGTCAAAATATGATCTCACTGTTCTTGGTTGAGTGAACAAATGAGATAGACCTAGGAGGAGTGTTCAAACACAAATTTACAGGAGGGCGGGCATTTCCAAAGCCACCAAGATTAGTACAGGAACAAGAACAGGGAGGGCAGGTGGGAAACTAACTGCAGAGACAGAGAGAGACCACAGTATTCTATGAAACAATTAAATAGAAAAATAAATAACTACGGAGAGACACAGACCAATTAAACAATTAAAAACCAGAAAAATAAAATAAATAGCAGTACAGTCTTTAACACTGCAAGTTTGTACTTAACTCAGCTAGTAGTGCAGTTGATTGCAGGTATGTAGCAGAAGCAAAGAAAGTCGGATATTGAGCAGTAATAAATTCAAAGTTATGTGACTAACACTCATAAATACACAGAGACCCTGTAGGCTAAGAGTTTAACACTGAATAGCAATGAAGTGAAACACAATAGCCCCCACTAACTGCAGAGACAGAGAGAGACCACAGTATTCTATGAAACAAATAGAAAAATAAATAACTGCAGAGAGGCACAGGCCAATGAAACAATTAAATACACAGGAAAATAAAATAAAATGCAGTACAATCTTTAACACTGCAAGTTTGTACTTAACTCAGTTAGTAATACAGTTGATTGTAGGTATGTAGCAGAAGTCAAACAACTCAGATATTGAGTAATCAAAAAGGGGATGGGATTTTGCGATTTGCAACGTTGCCACACTCCTTTAGGCCATACACAGTCCCCCATTCACTGGTCGACCATATGCATGTACATCTGTATTCCAAGCCCCGAATCAGCTATATTAATCTAAGCTGCGCAGTCTTGAAGTAAGCTATTATGTTCCTTTGTCAGTATTAGATTAGTTTTTACTCTTTAGTCTTTTTGTTATCTCTCCTCCCCTCAAAAGAAAAAAAAAAACTCCTTAATTTTCTTTTTCACATAATTCCGTATCTGATATCTCAGTTGCTGCATATGAACCTGACCTAGACCTACATGAAAGACCAACAGGACCAAAAACATCTTAATTACTTGTATTATTGTTGATGTCCATAAAAAACTATTTCTTTAGTTATCTTACTTGTAATCTTTTGAGTAATTTATTCTCATATTTCTTTCACTGTCTTTTCAACATTCCACTTCAACCAAATTCCCAAGTATCTCATATTATCGTGACCCAACAAAAATGGAAAGTTGTGTAACAAGTCATGTGTTGGGACATAATTCTGTAGCAGTTGTGTTTGCTTCATTTGTATCCTGCTGTACTTGTAAAATATGTTGGTTTATAAAATATATTTTTATGTCTTCTGGCATGGTAGCATACAGTCTTATGCTTTCAACAAAACAAGTTATCTTCTCATTGGTATTTCTCCATTTATATCCAATTATATTCTGTCTTATGTCTATGGCTGATAGCTCTAAATGCAAAGGAAAGAGTAATGGTAACACCCCTGTCTAGTTCCTCTTGTAAGTTTAAATACTTTAAACAGCTCAAAGCACACTTCATCCTAGCAGTTTAAGTCAAAGAGACATTGGTATGAATTTAGTAAAACTTTGTTTTGCTTTTAGTTTTTAAAGAAGCCTGCCTTTCCTTGAAGAGCATGCAGAATTAAATTTAAGATTCCACTGTGCTGCCCTTCATGCTCTGTGATTCATTAAAAATTATCTTACGCCTGCACTGTTTAGCCATTGCTGAAGGCCTTTTTACCCACCATGTCCTCTAGGCTGTCTTTGCTAAGTGCATTGTGCATTAGACTCTGAAACATTAGGACTATTAATGACAAAAGGGGTCTTCTCACAAAGAGGAAAGTAAAGCTGTCCTCCTTTCTTTCCTACTTCCTCCTCTGTGAGCTTTGCAGCACAGATATATTGGCCTTATTTTTATTTTAGTTTATTTATTTTACATTTGTTGACCGGAATAGTCCGACTGGATGCATGTCCATTTTCAGCGGAGGCCTGGGGAGAAAAGCTCCAAGGGTAAGCAGATACAGCATTACATGTTAAAAACAGACTAGTTACAGAGATTACATAAGTAAGCAAGTTAAAAGTTCCACAGGTTAGAGTTAATCCCGAGCATAAATCAGGATTAAATTAAATTACACAGTAAACTGGTTAACAGATTTTTACACATTCTAGAGAAAGTTAGCCAGGCTTGATACAGTGACATAGCCAGTTAAGTGACAAATGTTGTTTGAGTCTAGTTTTAAATTGACCTAAGGTGGAAAGTAAGGTAATATCAGCTGGAAGAAAGTTCCAGGATCTACTTACAGAGTTTGCAAAGAGACAGTCACCGGCTGTGTTATTAATTTTCCTAGTCTGAATTAGTAGTTTGTTAGAGGATCAAAGTGGTCTAGGATTGTTATAGGGGGTGATAATATTTTTGAGTGCAGGAGTATTGTCTGGATTATAGAGAATTTTATAGGCTATAATCAGTTGGTTATACTGGATTAGGCTGGGTAGTTCAAGCCAACCAAGCTGATTTAGATTGATGCAATGATGTGTCCTAAATGGCAGCCCAGTGGCAAACCTGGCAGTGTGGTTGTAGCAAATTGAGAGTTTGTTAAGGACAGTCTTGTTTAAATTCAAGAGTAGAGGGGATGCATACAGAAGGGTTGAAAGAAGGTGAGAGCGAGCTATGGCAATTTTAGCTGGAGGGGTTAGGAAGGCTTTTATTCTGTAAAGTGACCCTAGTTTTTTATTGATGGTTTTGATAGTTTGGTTAACATGTAGGTCGAATTTTAGATTATTATCTATGATGACACCTAATAGTTTTGTAGAGGGGTCAGGGGAGATTATTGTGCCATCATTTGAATGTATGGTAAAGGTGAAAGCGGTAGATCTACGTGTTGATGAAAATAACAGCATTTTAGTTTTTTGGGGATTTAGGATTAGACGACGTTCAGAAAGCCAGTTTTCTGTTGTATTAAAGGTGGTCTGGGTAGCTGACCATAACTCTATTGGAGATGCGGCCAAGCAAATCGGAGTAGAGTCATCAGCATATTGGATACAGCTGACTTTTGGGATGACAGTATAATGGTCGTTAATGAAGATGGAGAACAGCAAGGGCCCTAGTATAGAGCCTTGTGGTACTCCAAGGGTGTTAGGTAGAAGGTTAGAGAGTTTGTTCTGCCAGAGGACAGCCTACTGTCGACCATTCAGGTAGGATTGAAACCATTGAAGGGCTCTAGTATCTAGACAGAATGTTTGCAGGGTGTGGATTAAAAGTTGGTGATCAACCATATTGAATGCCTTGGAAAGATCCAAGAAAAGGGCTGAGGATATATAATTATTGTTGCAATTATGGTTTATGTTGTTGGTAAAGGCTAGGAGGGCTGAAGTAGTGCTGTGATGACAACGGAAGCCATGCTGAGTGTCTGTCATAAGGTGATTCTGGATTAGGTGCTGCATGAGTTGTCTATGAATACATTTTTCCTTAATCCTTGCAAGTGGACAGAGTATAGCTATTGGCCTATAATTGGAGAATTCATTAGAGCTGCCTCCTTTGTGAAGTGGGATTACATGGTGGGAATTTTAGCTTCTAGTATGGTTCGATTGATTAGTATTGAGACGGGGTAATCAATAGCATCAGCTGATTTTTGTAGGTACTCGGCAGGGGAGTTGATTAGCAGAAAGTGTAATGGGTTTTAATTTTTTGATCAAGGTATGGATAAATGAAGTGGCGACTGGTTGGAAGCTGAATGCGAGAAGGTTTCTAGGGGTGCTACTTTCAGGACCAGGGGAGCTAGGACGTAGTTGGTTAGCTAGGGCTTGAATTGTCTCCGTAAAGAATCTGTTAAAACTGTCAGAAACATCTTCAGGGGTTTTATCAATAGTAGCAGCAGGGACTGGGGTTGAAGTTTGTCCAGGATGTAGTAGATTATTTAAACCTGCCCAAAACTTCTGAGGGTTATTTTGATTTACTATCTGTAAATTACAGTAGTATTGTTTTTTGTCATGTAAAATGGATTTTTTAGTTTCGTTCCTGGATTGCCTGTATTTAATGTGATCTTGGGGGTCTTTAGAAGAACGCCATAAAGCCCATGCTTTGTTTCTAAGGGTAATTTTGATTTTAGACTCTTTAGAAAGCCATGGCGCAGTTTTTGCATTTGTTCTCTTTGAACGAACAGGTGCATGCAAATCAAGCATCTCAAGGAATTTGTTGTTAAAGTATGCTACTGCTTCCTCTAAGGGGAGGTGTTTTAGAATAGACCACTTACATGAGTTTAGTTCTTGTTGGAATTTGGCAGGGTCAAAGTTTATATCGTTTCTAACCTTTCTGAGTGAGGGTTGTTGGGAATTAATGGCTTTGTGCTTAATTACATATGTGAGAAGGTGATCGCTTTGGCCATCAGAGAGGGTACCAGAGGTGTACAGTTGGGGGTGACTATTTATGAGTACCCAGTCAAGTATGCTTTCTTTTTGGTTGGGTTTACCTATCCTGGTAGGGGTGGATATGATTTGTGTAAATGCATGCAGGCTAATATGGGTGGTTGGGGATTCTGAGGAACAGGTGCCCCAGTCTATGTTAAAGTCTCCAAGTAGTAGGGTTTCTTGTGGGTAGTGACATGATAGCCAGTGCAGGATATCTTCATGTGTAGATATATTGTTACCTGGGGGTATGTACATACAGATGATATTGCATTTATTTTTATTTAGTTGCAATTTGGTGGCAAGAATCTCCAAGTTATTAATCTGAGGTGGTTGTATTAAATCTATGGTGACATTCAACTCAGATTTATAGAGTACAGCTACCCCATCCCCCTTCCTCGAATCACGATCTAGCCTGTGTATGTTGCACCCAGGTGGTAATACTTCATTGTCTGTAGTGTTAGGTTTTAACCAGGTTTCAGATAAACAGAGAATCCCAGGGGAGTGGACATCCAGAAGTGCATGCAATTCATGTACCTTGTTATTAATGCTTCTAATATTGAGATGACAGGCTAGGAGAGAGTTACTTGGCCTATTAATTGTAGGTTTGTAGCGTAGATTGCAACTAGAGGGGGTATGTGTATCTGAAGTGGGTGGGCCAGGGTTGGGGTGAATATCACCACCAAGTATTAGGTTAAGTCTGTACTTGGTGATGAACTTCAGGAATTTGTTTATTAGTGTGTGGTAGTGTTTGGATCTAGAGCTAATGTCTCTGGAGTTGAGATGTTGATAGACTGAACAAGATGTTGAATAGGACCTGATACTGTAAGTATGGTTGAAGGTCGGAGGATTTACAGCTGAGGTGATAGTATGGCCTTTCAGGACCTGAAATCCCATGTGAAACTGGTTCTCATACAAGGTAAGGAGGTATGGTGCGAACAAGAGGGGTAGTAAAGAGGAGTATATCATTATCTGTAATTCAGCTAGTGAGTTAAGGAACTGTTTTACCTGGTGATGCAACACCAGAAGATAGAGTGGTGAGGTAAGGTACTGGAAGGGGGATGGGAGAATGCCAGATGAAAGCTAATAGGTGCTATTAAAATGTAGGTAGAAGAATGGGGTGGGAGGAATTATCCCAGATGAAAGCAGATAGGATCTAGAAAGTGGGGGAGTGGCTATAGTACTATAAATTTAGAGGTACTGGGGGCGGGAGGAAATTGGGGTCAGGGAGGGGAGCGAATTCAATCTTGAATGAGCATTTTTAAACAACCAATGGGTGTGTTTATTCAATTGATATGCAGATATATAAAACGGTATTGATTTGATTTTACTTTCACACTGATGAAGGCTGTGTCTTTTACCAGCCGAAACCGGTCTGGGTATTTGTTTTTGATGCTGCATTAATAATTAAATAATTTTAGTTTCACAGTTTGCTGGCTCATTGCTTTTTTGATGGTAGTTATTGAGACTTGTTGTCTTGATGATGTTCAACAGTCAGACAGATGTCCTTACATATCACTGTTACAGTATTTTTCACTCAAGGGATCTTCTGCCAAGGATAGCCCAATATCTGGTCAGTATACCAAAGCCTTCAGCTGTTACAGGCACTGTACATCACATGTATGCTCCCTGTGCACAATGTAGGACATAAAGATAATGTATGGATGCAGATATTCAGAACAACTTTGTCGCTAGTCTGAACACCATTGTCGAACGTCTATCTGAGTGCCCTTGTACTGTTTTGATTTCCAAGATGTTTTTTCGGATAAATATCCCATTGGGGTTTTATGCCTTTCTTTTAATTTTTTTTGTTCATGTCATCCAGCAGTGGAAAATGTCAGTCTGGGAGGCAGATTCCCCAAAAAGACCATCATGACCAGTGTCTTTTTTTGTGTGGCTGCTTCTCAAAACCATACACAGTGTTCTGTTTGCCAGGTGTTTGTACCAAATACCCTCTGTTGTCATCTCTCCTCCTTGACCATATACCTGGAGAACCGGCGTCTTAAGCTGTTGAATCAGGGTTATATGGCAGAGTCCTCCTGTCCTGAAGGCCAGCCATCTGCCAAGAAGAATGCCAAAAATTTACATCTGCTCCCCAGGACATCTCTCTTCAGGCTAGTGAAATCTCGAGGACTGTACATTGGTTGCCTCAGATTCCACTTCCGCGACCCTTTTGGAGGTTGGCATACATCTCACTTCTCAGACATCCTTGGAGTCTTTTCATATGTCTGTGCCTAACATTGAGGTGGAACGTTGGCTGATTATCCCAGAAGGACTGAGGGGTTTTCCTCAGATCTTAGTGAGGGAAGAGATTCCTACTACCATTATAGATAGTCACATTGGGGTCTGACCAACTGAGGGTATTTGTTGCAGATGTCTCACTGAAAAAGAAACAGAAAACCAAGCATATCTCCCCTGTTGTGAAGGATCCCCAAACTGAATGGCAGGTTTTCACTCAGGATTTATTTAATGCTTTGGTGGCCTTGAAGCCACCTTAAGGGGTCTCGTTTCTTGCTCCTCCCTGGTCTTCCATTCTGTTCAAGTGGTCAAGGGAATTGCATTCCTCAGATGTGGATCTGGACTCATAAGAAGAATCCTTGGCTTATTCTTCTAAATCCCTTCCCCCTTGGACTATGGTTCAAAGGAGGAAGACTCCATTAGTCCATACTCCCCCTTTGGAAGAATTGTCCTTTGGGGATACCAGATTACTTTAAGTGAGATTGTTCTGATATTCAAAAAAGGTATTACGAGCTCTTGCAGATGGAGTCTCCCAAACCATCTGCTCTTCCTACAGTTTTGACTGCTCTTTTGGATACCTTCTCAGCAGCTTCTGTAGCTCCTCTCAGCCACCTGCACCTGAGAAGCAGTCAGGCAGTATAAAGTGTCTAAGGAGTTTCTTTCTTTATGAATGTCCTTCTGCTGAACCTTCTGTAGTGTCAGTTTCCTCTGATAAGCCTTCCAAGTTGTTGCCCTCCACCAAGCTGTTGCCTTCTGATTAGGACGGTTGGGCAATGGAAAGAGTAGGCAAGAAGGTTTACAGTGCTGCTACTTTGTTCTTTAGTGTCATCAACTACCGGACTCATGACCTGGTGTCTTTGGGCTGTTCACTCTCAGGTTTCTAAGGTGGTTTCTGACCTTCTTCATTCTGAGAGGAATGCGTCAGACCATTCCCTGCTGAACTCTACATCTCAAGTTGTCCAACATTCAATCAAATGCAGTTATGATGCAACAGATGTCTCTTCCAGGGCTATTGCTTGTGGTTCAGTTATGAGACATTATTCTTGGCTTTTTCTTCAGGCTTGACCCAATGATGTTAAGGCCAAACTGTTATATGCTCCTTTGGGTAATAAAAGCCTTTTTGGATCTGCTTCTGCTGACCTTTTCAAGTGTCTTCAGGACAAGAGCAAAGCCTTATAGGAGCTGAAACATATTTTATTTCTCCTGTTCCTAACTTTCAGAGAATTTAACCCACCAAATTTTCCTTTGTTAGCATGCAGTCTCTCCATACTCCCAAGGGCATGAAGGGTTCTAGGCGTGTGCCTCCTTCTAAGTCTACTCAGACTATGGCTGCCCAGAAACCTTCTTTCCAGGACAAGCCTGGTTTTGTTTGACAGTTTGCTTCCTCCTCCCCTTGGCAAGGTTCCCTCGATCACTTCAGATTCTTGCATTCTGTCAATATTCGACAGGGATATTTCATGGTTTGGAAGTCCCTTCTTCACTTTTCAGGCATTCCTCAACCTTCTCTGGAACAGCTGTCTCATTTACCAGAGGTTCATCACTCTCTTTTAGTTCAGGACACCTTTCAGACCATGCCTCCTGCCCAGGTAGGGAAGGTTTATTTTATTTCAGGATGTTCTGGTCCAACTAAAAGGGGTCACATGGAGACCAATTCTGGATTTTTTCCTGTGAACACTTTTCTCAAGATTCCTTCCTTTCAGTTGTTATTTCTGTAGACGTTGTTTCTTATTCTTCTCCCCAGGACTTTCTAGTACCTCTGGATCTTAAGGCTGTGTCCTTCACATCCCCACCCATCTTCTCTAGGAAATGTTTACATTTCCCTGTCTTTTTCTTGCATTTCTGTTCTCTGCTTTACCCTTTGGCCTTTCTGCCACCAAATGTCTTGCTCCTATCATTGCTTTTTACAAGATTCTAGGAATTCACATTTTCCCTACCTAGATGATCTGCTTATTCAAGCTTGGCAAGAGGCAATCACCACAAGTTACCTCATCTGGTGGATATTCTCACACAGGACAAGGGCTCTCTTTACCATTCTCACTTGTCCACTCTTCAAATGACACTGTGGGTATTAGGATTTTGATCCCTTTTAGACACCTCTTTTCTGAGGACGTGCTTCAGGTTCTGCAGGAGGCCAGTAAACCAACTACCAGGAAATTATATATGTCCAAATGGAAAAGATTTTCTGCCTGGTGCCTTTCTCACCATCATGATACTTTATCAGTGAATGTTCCTTTGGCTCTGTCTTATTTGTGCGATCTGCTCCATGCTGGGTTGGCATATTCTTCAGTGAAAACTCACCTGTCAGTATTTTTCTGCTTGTCTGCCGTTAAATTCACCTCTGGCCTCTTGGTTTGAGGTTAGGCAATTCCTTAAAGGTGTCCTTCATATCCGGCCTCCCAGGAAGCCTATTCTGACTTCTTACGACCTCAGTTTTCTACTTGAAAAATTGACTCAGGCTCATTTTGATCCTGCTTCCTCAGCTTCCTTGCAACATTGTACTTGGAAGACTCTTCTGCTTTTGGCTCTGACTTCAGCCAAGAGAGAGTCTGATCTTTAGGTTGTCATGACCATTCCTCCTTTTTTTAGTTTTCAATAGAAATAAGGTGTCTCTTCACACTCATCTTTCTTTTATACCTAAGGTGGTCAGTGATTTGTTCCTTTATCAGTCTGTTCATCTTCCTTCCTTTTTTCCTTCTCCGCAGTCTACCAGTGAGAAGGTTCTTCACATCTTAGATTTCCATAGACAGCTCAGATATTATGTAGATAAAACTAAAGTTTTTTTTGTAAATATGAGCAGCTTTTTGTTTCTTTTCATCCCAGGACTTTGGGTTTGGCTGTTTCTAAGCAAACCATCTCTAAGGCCATTTCTTTTTGTTATTCTTTTCATGGCAGTGTCTTTCCTCATCTGTAAAGGCATGTTCTACTAGGGCAGTTGCCTCCTCTGGTGCCTTTTTCAAGGGTCTGAAAACCAGTTCTATCCTTGAGGCTGTTACTTGGTCCTTTGTTCATACTTTCACTAAGCTTTGTAAGTTGGATGTAGTTTTCAGTGCCAGGGCAGGCGTGGCTATCCTGTATGGGTTTGTGGAGGTTTCCTCTCTGCCTTCCTCCTCCCAGGCATGCTGTTGAGCTCTTGTACTCTCCTTTGGGTAAAGAAATACTGCCACAGTGATATGGAAGAACATAGTACAGTTGTGTAAAATCTTACCATAACCGTAGATGTCCTTCTCTTCACTGTTGCAGTATTCTCTCCCACTCTCCTTCCCCTTCTGTCATAACTCTTTCCTTGTGTTCTGATTGCCCTTCTGGCTGAGGGGCCCTTCTCATTTCTTCCTTCTAGATGCACATATTCCTGTTTGTTCCTCAGGATATTCTGATGTCCTTCTGTTCTGCTTTTGCAGTATTCTTAACATGAGGGATCTTTAACCAAACTCCACATGACGAAATCTCAGTGGTTCCTGAAATCAGTTTGGCAACAACATGCACATCCCATAGAGTTTACAGTTCCTCTTCTTCCCTGTCTAAAGAAGGAACGTCTCTGGTGGATTCACCAGTTGTCTTTGAACACAGGCATAGCTTGGGGAGCAGCCTTTGGTACTATGAAAGTAAAGGGAGGTCTGGTCTCCTCTTCAGCAAAAGGAGCACATCAACATCAAAGAGATGAGTGCTTCTTCTGGCCCTACAAGCCTTCCATGTTCTTCTCTCCCTAGGGCCTCTCAAAGTGTTTATAGACAGCAACACAGTCCTGAGGTATGTAAGGAAACAGGGGGGAGCAAAATCTTACCTTCTTTGCAGGATAGCTCTCAGGGTTTGGGAACTTGCAGAACAGCATCATGTGACTCTTCAGGCAGTTTATATTTCCTCAGGTCAAAACTATGAGCAGGTCCTTGACTCAGTCCTACAAATGGATGCTTCACAGGGATGTGTTTCTGGACATTGCCCACAAGTGGGATACTCTTCAAATAGATCTATTTGCCTCCCCTCTGAACAGATAACTTCCTCAGTTTTGTGCCAGAGTCCCAGTTGCTCTGGTTTGGAAGGTGGACTCCCTCTCATTTTCTTTGAAGGGGTTGTTTCTATATAAATTCCCCTCCCCTTCCTCTCATTTTGAAAGGTCTGTTCAAGATTCAACAGGACAAACCCAAAATCTTGCTGGTGACTCCCTTTTGGCTAAGACAGCATTTGTTCCCTCTTCTCCTGCATTTAGCCAAGGGCAGTCATCACAAGTTACCTCACAGAGCTGACCTACTCACATAAGACAAAGAATCTCTAATCCGTCCCCACCTGTCCACTCTTCGTCTTACTCTGTGGGTGATAGGATTTTGATTCCTTATAGACACCTTCTGTCTGAACACCTGCTTACGGTTCTGCAGGAGGCTAGGAAAACCTACTTATCCTAATGGAAGAGGTTTTCTGTCTGTTGTCTTTCACGTAACCTGGAACCACTCTCGGTGGATGTAGTTGTGGTTCATTCTTAGTGTGAATTGCTCAATGCTGGGTTAGCTTATTCCTCTTAAGTCCCGCTTATCAGCTGTCTCGGCTTGTGTACCTTTATCTCCTCCTTTAGCTTCTAGGTTTGAGGCTAAACAATTTCTTAAAGGCATCCTCCACATTAGGCCGCCCAAGAAGCCTGTTCCTCCACCCTGGGATCTTAATTTTTTTTTTGGAGAAATTGACTCTGGCTCTGTTTGAGCCTGTGGCTTCAGTTTCCTTGCAACACTGTTCTTGGAAGACTGTTCTGTTGTTAGACCTTACTTCAGCCAGATGGGTGTCTGAGCTTCAAGTCTTTATGGCTTGTCCTGTTTTTGGTTTTTCATAAGGACAGGGTGTTCTTGTGTGCTAATCCTTCTTTTATGCCCAAGTTGTTACTTAATCAGTCTATTCATTTGCCCACTTTTTTTCCTTCTCAACAATCTGCTAGCGAGAAGGGACTATACACCTTGGATGTGCATAGAGAGCTCACATTTTATTTAGATAGAACTAAGGCTATCAGGAAATCTGATCAACTTTTTGTTTGTTTTCATCCCAGGTCTTTGGGATTGGCTGTTTTCGACCAGACAGTGGCTTGTTGGATTTCTAAAGCTATTTCCTTTTGTTACGTTTTACATGGTAAGACCCTTCCTTTTTCTGTTGAGACTCATTCTACAAGGGCTGTGGTTTCTTCTGGTGGTTTTGTTCAAGGGTTTGGGCACTAACTCCATTCTTGAGGCAGCTTACCTGGACTTCCGTGTATACTTTTACCAAACACTACAAGTTAGATGGAATATCCAGAACTAGAGCTGTTTTTGCTAGGGTCATTCTTGATGTCTTTATGGAGAGCTTTACTGTTCCTTCCTCCTCCCAAGTTTCTTCCTGAACTTTGGCACTCTCCCTCATGTTAAGACGGACATAATATAGTTGTGTAAAATCTTACCATAATGATAGATGTCCTTCTCTTCAATGTTGCATTATTCAATTCCTCCCTCCTACCCCCTAGTTCTGTTTCTAGTCTGGATGTAGGTATTGTTTACCTGCTTTTCCTTGGACTAGCATTCCTACTGGGGCATTCAGTTCTGAGGATGATACATCCAGACTTCACTTTTATGCCGTACGTACGCGAAGAGCATACATGTGATGTACAGCGTACCTTAAGGTAGTTAATGGCTTTGGTATACTGGCTGGACATCGGGCCGCCCTTAGCGTGGAATCCCTCATGTTAAGAGTACTGCAACAGTGAAGAGAAGGACAGCTATCGTTATGGTAGGATTTTACACAACTATACTTTCTTCCTGTTTTTTTTTTTTTTTTTTTTTTTTTTTTTTTTTTTTTTAAGTTCTGAATGTATGGGTCTGTACATCACCTTTATGCTCTATGTCATGCGTGTAGCGCATATGTGTGACATATGGCACCTATAAGAGCTGAAGGCTTTGGTGTACTGGCTGGACATTGGGCCATCCCTGACATGAGATCCCTTGGGTGAAGAATATCGCAGTAGTGAAGAGATGGAGATCTACTGTTATGGTAAGATTTTACACAACTGTACTTTGTTTATCAAAAGACATAGCGGCTTTAAATAAATGTTTGATGCTGGCTGATAAATCTGTAAATAAGGACCTGCTAGTTTTTTTCTGGATTCACTAGGACATGCTACATGTAATCTTGGTAAGGGTCTTCCATTTTCCTGCTCTGAGTCTCTGTGGATACTTTCAAGTTGTGATGGAGAACCTGTTTGAAGATTGGTAGTGCATAGTTCTTGGCTGGAATGTGATCAGTCATTAAGTATCATCTTAGCTGGAATGTGATCAGTCATTATGTATTATCTTAGCATTAACCAACATCACTTATCCTAGAGCCTTGCTTATGTGCATACTCAATATAACTATGATAAATCAGACAGAGAAATAAAGAAGAGGTTATTCTTGACCTCCTGTACAAGGTAGCCTTGTTAGTGTGAATTTAGACTGTTCATTAACAATGTTTTTTTTTTTTTTTTTTTTTTTTTAAGTATGTTATCTCATCATTTGGGAGTTAGCATCTCTTCTGCTGATTCACAAGGTAGATCCCTATCTGAGGCCTAGAAATGACAAATTAATAAAGATTTTTTGCCGTATTATTTTTCAGTGAAATTTGCCATGGTTAGATCCATTTGCAACATCAGTTGTTTCCTTGTTAAAGTTTTGTACCCACAGTTCCATATTTTGCTTTGAAAGGCAGACGCATCTATTCATTGGGATTGGATATTCAGTTATTTCTTTTCTTTCGCTTTCTCTGATGCACGAGTTGATTTTCAGTGTCAGTAGAGATAATGCATAAGTGATTTGCATTGCACTGTTGTGACTTAAGACAGCAGTGACTGTTTTGTATTTGTTCTTTTCAGTTTGCTGAGAAAACCGTGACTTCCCTTAGGTTTTAATATACTTATTCAACAAGATTGTCTGGGATGTTTCGCAAAACAAGTACTCTTAGCACCTCTGTGCTGTTTTTTTTTTCCCCCTCAATTAACACCAGAGGTTTTTTTTTTAATTCCTCAGTGAGATTTCTACATTAACTGGTAGAAGCCTGGAAAGCCTCTGCAAACCAATCTTGTAAATATAAATTGAAAGTTGTTTTTATTTGGAAAATTCAAAAGCATTTGAGGTGTGATAGCCGTGTCTTTCTTGTGTTCTAAAGGTGCTGTTTTATCATTCTAAAACTGGTGTAGAACGTTACATTTTGAAAAATTTTGATAGTTTTTCAGTGGATAGTTTTCCTGATTAAATCTGGCATTGCTGCGTTGCTTCTTTAAGTAATGATTACCTGGAAGTTATGGGCTTCCTCCTTAAAATACTTGCCTTTTATGAAGTTAGGTGCAGTAAGTTAAATTTAATGTATACATTACCAGATATACTCTGGCATCTTACTGTCCAGGAATGCCATCAGAAACTGCTGTATTTTCGTCTTGTAACATAATTAAGAAGTTATGGGATCATATTTTTCAACAGGCTTAAATTATTAAATATTATTTGTCAAGAAGTCCTTGAAAATACTGAAACAAAGGTTCCATAAAGAAGACACTTTGCAGTAAACCTATTTCACAATGTACCAAAAAACAAGATAAAATCCACAGAACCACCACGGCAGTTGTTGTTGTTGTGTCTTTCGGCTTTTCCCGGTTAGGGGTCGCCACATCGGAACTCCGGTCCGCTAATTGGCAGTAGATTTTTACGTGCTGGCTTGCGCGGCCTAATGCACAACCTTCAACGAAGGAACGCCCATTCACGCATGTCGCCACACAGAAGATGCTTTAACTGAGAATCAAACGGGCAACGTCTAACTGTGAGGCGACAACCCTATCGCAGCACCACCACCATAGTCACCACGGCAGTATAGGATAGAAATGTGTAGTAAAAGGTTAGTACTTTCATGCTCCCCTGAGCATTTCTTCAGACCAGTACCTTTTATTAAACTACATATTTTTATTCTATACTGCCGTGGTGGTTCTGTGGATTTTATCTTGTTTTTTGGTTCATCTGTTACTGCTTAGATCCTTTATTCCACGGTGGATTACTTCTTTTTCCTCATTATTCTATTTCACAGTGTGCCCAGTTTTACAGATCTGATGCCTCCCTATGTTTCCATGGATTTTTGAAGGGTGCTGTATTATTCTCCCACTTTCCAGAGATGTATAATGGGTGCGTTAATGATCCTGCAAGTTGCCTGTAGATGTGTGTGGCTTTTTGTGTGTTTGTGTTTGCGTCATGTGACAGATTGGTGTCCTACCTTTTGAAGCAGATTAAACAAGTATTGGATAATGAAAGACTAAACGGTGGAACATAACTGTGAAAATAACCATTGAGTGCGTAACAGAAGAGACTGGTTCTGTTTACTGGTTTGTAAACATCATTCCACCACTGGCTGCAAAATCACGTGATAGGTGTTCCTAAGGATATGCAAAGTGCTTCTCTTGTCAGACCAGCAGCATTGCATTTTAATCATATATCTCAGTGGATCCCTCAGGACTATATGTGTTTCATCTATGGCTGTTGTTAACTGTCAGTAATGTTTTAGCATAAAAAGAGATTAGATGTAGTTTTTGATTTAGTGGAGGAATAGTTTAGATTATTTTTTCTTTAATTCCATATGTGATGAGTAATGAACTCAGTTGAAGTTTTGTAGTTCACTTTTCTTATCCACATTGTTAATTTCTGCTGCTAAAAGTGGCCTAATTAACTTTTTACTTTTATATTATATGTAACCTTGAAGGTGTAAGCTGAAGTATCAGTAATTTTAAAATAAAAACAAAAGTTACATTTTAATAGTGGTTTATCTCCTTGACATATTTATGCCACACTGCAACTGTTATTACATTATCCAGAATTTTAAGTACTCTGTATAATGCTACACAGTTTAGCTTGTCTATTTAACTTTTATTTCCATCATGAAGAATTCTTAAAGAAGCTTTTTTTTTTTTTTTTTTTTTAATACAGTTTCTCAGTTTAAAAAGTAATCTGCAGGCGCTACAGTCCAGGCTGATGGACATAGCAAACCATGTGGATGGGGTGAGTTGCATGTTTTTTATGTGTAAATCAGGATTAGTAGACTAGTATACAGCTCAGCAAGCTCTTACCTGGTGCCCTGCAGAGTTTTACAGCAGCAGAGAGACAAAAGAGAGACTTTGGAGCGATTAAGTATAATTTTTCTGCATTTTCTTGCTGCCTTTAGCTAATTCCACCTAAAACGCCGATTTTCTAGAGGTTCTGTGATTTAAAAAGCTTGTTTCAGCTACATATTGTACTTATTTTACTGCCTGCACTTTAACAAAGTCATGTTTGTGTTTAAATTACCTGTTTAACTGTTGTAGCACACTCGTGTGATAGCCATTTCTGTGCATTTAAAGTGTTTTTTTGATTGTATCGGCTTTATTTTCTGAAAAAAACAAAAACAAAAAAAAAATACTTGTTTTCCTGGCTTTCTAAGCTAGTATAGTCCAGTTTTCAGGTTAGTGCTGAATTCAGGGCTATGATACAAGTTTCTGTGTTTGCCCATACCTTACTTGGATAGAAGGAAGTTTCTCTGTTCACTGTGAGCGAGGGAGCTTTCAGCAGCCTATCTGTCCCTGGAGGAGTGGTTTCAGCCCAGAAATTAATAGCTTAGTGGCCATTTTGGGCTAATTTTTGGCACTCTCATTTCCCTGCTATAAAACCCGCGTTTACGCTGTATTGCACGCCGGGCAGTGCCGGTTAGCTAGAGTATAACTATTTCCAGCTCCACAGAGTCTACTCTTCAATTTTTCCCTTGGAACTAGACAAACTTTTAACTTAAGCACTCAAACCATTCACTTCTCATACTGGCACTTGCTCAAAACTCATAGCAAGCACTAATAAACCTTAGCACTAGACCCCCCTATACTGTAGAGAAGTCCAAGGGTCTCTATTTGACCTTACCAGCCAGTCAGTAAAACAGTTCACTGTACCTATCTAGGCATGTCCAAAGGGCAGTTTCAGGTGTACTCTCTGGTCCAACTGGTGAATCTGGGCATTTTGAGGCAGTGTTACAATTGCCTCATGTACACAGACAACCCTCTCCTCCTTCCACCAAACACTAATACATGCGAGAGATGCAGTTATACAGCCAAACTGGAGGCTAAGCTCTCTCAACCCAAGACTGGACCAGGCAGTCAAGAGGAGAAAGGAATTACTTGCATCACACCACCAGTCTCACCTAGACCTATGAAACCAGCACTGGCAAAAAACACACATAAATACACGAAAACATACTCAGAGGCTCTAACTAAAAATCTGCAAAAGCAACAGAGACCTCCAAAGCAGACATCCAAGCAACCTCCACCCCCAACACAAACCATGAAACACATACTTCACAAAATCAGTGTGCCACAATCACAGCCCTTAAGGCAAAATAACATACCCAACACACTACTAATAGGTGACTCTATAGTCAGGCACACTGACGTCTCACTCACTAGGCTGAACAATGAGAAGGTTACTGTTAGCTGCCTGTCAGGTGCCAGGATCCGCCACATACAAGCACTCAGGTTACTCCAGAGCAAGTATAAATATGACTCTGTCATTGTCCATGTTGGTGTGAATGACCTGAGCCGTACCTCCCTGGACTACATGAAAAGAGACATGGAGGAGCTCTCTGATCACGTACCCCAGGCCGGTATGACCCTGACCCTGAGTATAGCATCCTGCCCTCACCAAGAATGATACCATGGTATAGAGAAAAAATTATCAATTTCAACAATTGGCTAAGCTTCTGGTGTCATTCAAAGGGGATCCAGTGTTTGTCAACCTGGGATGACATGCTCGACAAGACATGCTGCTTCGCTAGAGACTGCTTGCACCTGTCACCCTTAGGCTTTTGAATACTGGCCAAAGCTCTTGCCACCCTCATAGTGCCTTTTTTAGGCAAGGCTCAAAAGACAAATCAACCGCCGTAAATAACACAAGTAACAAACAACTGAGGGTAATGCTACTTAATGCCAGAAGTCTAAACCTCAAAATGCATGCACTCGTGGCACTCCTCAGTATGGAGAAAATAGATATATGTGCAGTAACAGCAACCTGGTTTAAGGTTCCAGAGAGCACCCCAGCACTACCAGGCTACAACTCATACCATACATTTCGGCCCCAAAACCTGGACTGAAATACAAAAGGCGAGGGAGTATCCATATTCATCAAGGATATCCACACCTCCAGGTTAGTGGCACAGCACGATGCTTCAGAGATCATCCACGTGCAACTAACAATGGGCAAAACTGCAATTCAAATTATAGCTTGCTACAGATCACCCACCAAGTCCCAGGACCCCCACTCCGCATTCCTGGAAACACTGGGAAACATAAAGGTCCTACCAAACACCCTGATATTGGGTGATTTCAATTACCCAAACATTAACTTGGAGAACTACTCAAGTACAAACTCCCTTGTTCAGCATTTCCTAGAATTGATAAACTCAAATGCCCTGGATCAACTGGTCAACACCCCCACAAGAGGTGACAACGTATTGGACCTGTTCATCACCAACATGGGCAACCGGTGTTCCACACCGGAGGTTAACCCCTCGCTGGTTAGATCTGACCATAAACTAATCACTCTGGATATCCACATTCCGACACCACCCCTGGTCAAAGAAACCACCGTGAAAAACTTTTCAAAAGCAAACTTCATGTTACTTAAGACTCAGGTGGGAAGTTTCAAAGCCCCCATGCTAAAGGATAACGCTGTCCAAGCTACAAGATCCTTTACTCATGCACTCTACAGGCTCCTACAAGAATGCATGGATCGTGCTATCCCAAACAAAACCAAAACTCACTCCTCTAAGAAAAGGAAACCAGTCTGGTGGACCCCTGCCATAAACAAGCTATACAGTAGAAGGAGGAAACTAGTACAGAAAAGAGTAAAATCCCAAGAAGGGAAGACATCCCTGATCAGTATCAGCAAGAAACTATGTTCCCTCATAAAATCATCCAAGGCTAGCTTCGAAAGAAAAATTGCCATGGGCTCCAAAGATAACCACAAGGCATTCTTTAGTTATGTCAAGAATCTAAGTGGCAATTCTCAGATCTGCTCGGAGTTAGTGCAGAATGGCACAGAATACACTGAACTGATGGATATAGCCAACATCCTGGCAGACAGGTTCAGTGCAAACTTCACCCCCCTCTCACTCCCAAAAGGGCTCATAACTATACCAGAAGAATGTAGTGTCCCTGAAATCACAGACACTCAGGTTAAAACAGCCCTCTCCAAAGCCATAAGCACAGCATCAGTGGGACTGGACGGTGTCCCAGACTCCGTCCTACACAAGCTCAAAGATGAACTAACCTCTCATCTAAACACACTGTTTAAACTCAGCCTCTCCACAGGCTACGTGCCCACAGAGTGGTGCACAGCAACGGTTATTCCACTCCACAAAGGTGGAGCCACAACAGACCCCGGGAACTATCACACTATAAGCCTGTCTAGATTGGTCTGCAAAGCTGTGGAGCGCATCATCATGGATCTCATTAACAGAGACATTGGAAACCTCCAAACACTGGACCATACCCAGTTCGGCTTTGTTAAAGGCCGATCATGCCTCCTAAACCTGGTGGGCTTCTTTGTGACAGTTACCAAGGCTATAGACGAGGGAAAGGTGGTCCATACAGCTTACCTAGACCTCGCAAAGGCCTTCGACACCATTCCCCCACTCAGGTATTATAGACAAGCTCACCAGCCTGAACATAAACCCCTACATCACGAGATGGGTTGCCAACTGGCTCACGGACAGAACCCACATGGTAAGAGTTGCAGGAGCTAGGTCTGACTCTAAACCTGTTACAAGTGGCATTCCCCAGAGTTCAGTCCTAGGACCCATCCTGTTCGACATATACTTGTCAGAGGTACAGGCAAGCACAGGAGGACTATGGCTGACCAAGTTCGCAGACGACTGTAAACTAGGGGCTATAATTGACTCTCTGGCTGACACAGACATCCTCCAAAAGGGTCTCACTGAGACAGATACCTGGTGTCAAGCTAAATGCCAAAGTGCATAGTCATCCCCTTTGGAAAAAACAAAGTACCCACAAACTACCACATAGGTGGTAGCCCCCTAAATACGGAAGACGTAATAAGGGATCTGGGGACCCAAGTAGATAATAACCTCTCCTTTGATAATCACATTGCCAAAGTGGTTAGAAAATCCTTCTATGTGGCCCACCTAATCACAAAAGGGTTTGCATCCAGATAGAGAGAGTTCATTGGGCCCCTCTATGCATCACTCATCAGACCCATCATAGAGTACATGCCCCGTTTGGGATGTACCTTACAAGACACTTGCAACAACTGGAAAGACCACAGAAGTACCTCATCAAGAGGATCACTGGCCTCAAGTAGATGCCCTATGCAGCTCGACTGAAGAAACTCCAGCTGTACTTGGTTGCATACCGCCTACTCAGAGGTGATCTCTGCCTGACATGCAAGACCATGTCCAACCCAGAATTGATGGACATGCTCCACCTAAAGAAAACCATATCCCCTCGAGCGACACGCTCCAGGGATCTAAACCTCACCACAACAATAAATAGGATGTGCTGGAGGGATAGATTCCTGTCCCAGAGACGTCCCATGCTCTGAAACAAGATTCCAATCTACATTAGGCAGAGCTCCTCGCTAACACTCTTCAAATGAAACCTTGACGAGTGGATGGGAAACAGAAGGTTTACCTCGGGGATCATTTCAGTTGCTCTGCTGGACAGAGGCACAGGGAACTAATGTAAGGGGGCGGCGAAAGCCAACACATTCCAGCTAGACTTATAAATGCCTTCAGGCAGATAGCCTAGTACCTACCTATGAGACTTAAAGAAATGATTAAAACTAACCTTTGCCTAGCAGAAACTAGAAACTGTCTTGACAGCAGACAAGGACTAACTGGCCACGTAGTCTTTTTGTCTCCTGCAAGTGTTTCTTAGTCACTTTTTCCAAGACCCTTTCTCCCACAGTACCTGAAACATTTGTTTCCTAAATGTGTTGGACAGAGTTTTCAGTCACATGGGAGCTGCTGGCAAATAAGTGATTGAAACTGCCCATTCTGCTGCTCTGACTTCTGTTTGGTCAGTCATCCCAAACAGTTCCAAACTGGCTATAGTGCTGTACATTAATATCGCATCCCACTACATGCATAGAATGGTTCCCAGAATTGACCATGCATACACTGCAGTTATAATGCTTTATTGACAGTATGTAGAACTGTCCTACAGGACCTCGGTTGCTACTTTTAAAATGTAGTTGCTTACATGTTGTCTCCAAACAGTTCGTATCTTACACACCCTGTTTTATACTTTTTGGGACCAGCAAAAGTAAAGCCTTTATTTTATTTTATGTGTTAATTAGCCTAGCCAACTGAACACGTGTTCAGTAGAGGTGACCTAAGAGTACTGTTTGGGCTAAGAATGACTTGCACAGCATCACATAGTTTGGCTTCCATTAAGGAGGCTTAGGTTGGTGGCTGCATTTTAGTTGTCTTTGCAGGTAATTATCAGCTGGCCAATTTTGCTGTTGCGGTATCTGAGTGTCAAATGAAATTGTGATGTTGCATGTGTAACTTATTGCACTTCCAATATCTACATTGCTCTCCCTTCATTTACTTATTTTCCTGAAGCAAGTAATTCCAGATTCAGAAAGTTTCCTTTGTGGAGGGCAGGGTTACTGTTCTTTTAAAACCACAACTTGCTGAGCAAAATGTCATAGAACAGTGCATGAAATAATTGCATGGTGTGGTATGGGGGAAGGGAGATAGGGCAGAATTTCCTTTAAATTCATTTTAGGAAACATGCAGAGTTAACCGGATTATCCAATTTGCTTATTCAGCTGCCCTTTATCTCTGTCAGAACACAAAGATAGGAAGAGGAAATGGTGAAAAAAAATCTTGATGCAGCCATGCCCAAATGAGTTATGTGATCAGAGCTGATAGGAAATGTTCTGTTTTCACTTAGCACTCTGATTGCAGTTCAAAGTTACACCTGCGATGACATAAGTACAAGGAATTTTGCCTTGTCATAGGAACGTTTTTTTTTTCAGTGATGGCTGCAGTATCCCAGCTCACGGTTGCACCACTAAAAAAAAGTTTTGCATTTGCATTTATATTACATAGAAGGGTCATTTTTATAGTAAAAACACATGGTACAGTGAGCTAATGACAGATTAATAGAAGCTTTGTGTTATTTTCATGTCCACCCAAGTTAGTCTACTGTCTAAAGAGAAGACACTTATTTCATGCTCTGCTGCTTAAGTAGATTTTGTGGTTAGACTGAAAAGAGTAGCTCACTTGATGACAAGCTTGGGTTTTCTGCCATCATTGTAGCTGTTACTGACAGAGTTATACTGTGTTGAATTCCACCACAAAGCTTAAAGTAAGTATGTTTTTAATTGCAGGGACAGCATACAGACTTATTTCTTTTCCAGCCTGGGCTGTGCTGTGAGGCAGATTTTTTATTTAATAGGAGGGATGTAGCATATTTGGTGTCGTATTTGTCACTCCATGGCAGTGTTATTGACAGAGTGATCATTCTTTAGTACTTCGCCTGTGTCAGAACTGAAATAACACATTTGGTCAGAACAAACAAATGCATTGTTACATTGCTATGCTTTAGGCAGATCCCTTTAACTACAGCGTTGGTCGTACTGGTATTCATAGTTGGTATTTAACTTTTTGCTGTAGTGCAGGGAAGGTTAGCAAATATGTTTTAAATTGGCACTCTTCCTGTTCATGAGATTTCTATGAATGCAACCAAAGACACGCAGACACACACTCAGTCTACAAAAGTAGGCCAGTCAGGATTAGCCCCCCCAAAAAAAAAACAGTATGTTTTGGACATTGTGTATGGGGCTAAATAAACCCTGTTGTGTCATTCATTGTCTGCTTTTGAATGTTAAGTCATTTGTGAGCCTCCTGTTGTTGGAGGTTTACAGACCTTGAATGTTAGCACATTAAGTTTTATGGCTATTGATATTCCTGCAGTAGTACCTCTCGTTTTATTTGCTAGTGCTAGAGCCAGACCAGTGACAATAACAGGAGTTTATTTGTAATCTGTCGTGTGCTCTTCCTTAGTCATGTTTCAGCTTTATCAGAAGTCCAGGCTTTAGTAATTGGTTCAGATGTGCATCAGTGCTCCTTTTTGTCATTTGTCAATGCTACATTTCAGTTACTCTAAGTGTATGAGTTAAGGAAGGCCAACTAATTCTTTGTCACTTTTGCAGTTGTTGAGTAAAGGCTTGCATGGGCTAAACAAACCCTTTCCATTTGGATTGCTTACTGTAGTTATTTTCTGCTATCAGATAATAAGCTGCCATTTGGAAAATCCTGTTGTCAGAGTCTTTTCCTCTGTGAGCACAGTTACTTCTGTTGCCTGGTTCAAGATATCTTTCCCTTTTGGACATTTGGGCCTGTTGCCACATGGCCACTGGTTCTCACCTTTATAAGCATTACTACTTGGAGCAGGATTCTAGGATTAGGCCCTCTTTGACACCTCAGTGCGGATTCTAGGATTAGGCCCTCTTTGACACCTCAGTGCTTCATGACCTGGGCTTTGGATTCCTTGCCTTTGGAACTTCTACCAGATCTGGATTCACAGAAAGGTTTATTATTTTATTGTTTGATTCTTCCCAACATTAGCAAACTATAGAAAGCATACAAAGTTAGATGTTACAGGTATTTATATGCAATATCTGTTGATCTGTGGAGACCAAGAAAGAGAGCGTTGCCTTTTTTTTGTTTTCTTACCTTCCTGTGGTTCCCATGTGGCTAGACATCCTCTCTACTGGCAGCTGTGGATGAGTTTTCTTGTAAGATTGGAAAGTAATCAATTTTTATATTCTTGTATACATGTTCTTCTGTCTTGCAGGTTGTACTTACTCAAGTCCATCACTTACAGAGAGAGTAGAACCATTGGCTTGGAGTCTGTATCCTACTGGTTAGATGACCTAAGAGATCAACATAGGCCCTACCCTCCATGTAGTCATTCTGTCTCATACCACCTCCCACATTTATGCCAGTAGCGTTGATTAATACCGTTGGCTTTACTTTTTCCAAAGGTATTTGTGAGGTTATTTTTTGTTTTGCTTAAGCAGCATTGATTTGTTCTTATGCTTGTTGCCCAGAGCAGAGAGTCCTCCATAAAGCTGAGATTGATATTGGGGAAACCATTCACTGAGTTGTGGAATTTGACCGTTTGAAAGAATTACCTTGCCAAAGGTAACTAAGGAGGGGGAATATCAATCTTACCCAATACAGGCTGCATGGTTGGTCCTATAGCCAAGCCTTTTAGACAGTGCTAGCTAGCAACAATTCTTTTAACAGACTGTCATATGCTTCTGTATTCTTGGTCTCTACTGCTGGTGCTACCTGGTGATTGGGATAATCTGTTTCACATCAGGTGGTGTAGTGAGAGAGTTTTCTTTCTTTCTTTTTCTAAATTGCATGTGCTCCCAAAGACTTCATGATCAGAAATTAATGTCTGGAAAGGCCACCTGCAGAAAATATATTTTAAGTTATTAAGCAAACACTACAAGAAGGTCTTTTCTCATCTCAGAGTTTGTGGTGAGTACATAAACTTTTGATATTTAGCTTTAAAGACCCATACTGTAGATAACCACTTGGAATTTCATCTTCAAGTATCTATAGCTCAGTTAGTTCTAAAATTTCTCTAGCTGCTGTATTGAAGGAGCACACCTTCCTTCTGCCCACACACATTAGGAGGTTATGTGCTGAACTAGGGTGGTGTAACTAGCCCCTATGTTTACAATTCTTTTTTGCCACTTGTAGAGTTTATATCTTGATCTTAATTTACATTGTTTGAAAGTTTCCTTATTCACTGCCTGAAATGCAGAGACCTTTTGTGTCCCAGGAGTCAGTATATCACAGGCCATAACCCGCAGTGGTACTATACAGCTTGAGGCTGGTGTATGCCAGCATTTGTGACAGTTCTTTGTGTCACAAGCGTCAGCATTGCACCCCAGTCACTCAGAGGACTCCCTGTTAAAGTGAGAAACCTGAAATTGTAGGTCCCAAAACACTGTAAGATGTCATTCCTTCCACAAAAATGTGAGTGTTGTAATTTGTTGCTTCACTTATAAAAGCGTTTTGCATCCCTAAGCATGAGGTGCTATACCATCACACCTCTGCTAACAATCCTAAATTTGAAGTTGCTGTATTGTGGAACAAGTAAGTATTGTAAGGCAGCATAATCTCTCATTTAGTATAATTTACCTGTATTCAGAGTAAAAGTTATGGTCTGCAGAATTGCAGCAGGAACCTCACCCACAGAAGAAGTTGTGAGACACTTAAGGTGTACATTGCATTGGGAAAGATGGCAACTATAGAAAGTGACCAACACTGTGATTGCTAAGAATGTATTTTGAGTGATCCTGTGCCTAGGTTGGATTAGGCAGGAGAAAGTAAGGTATCCATAGGGCAGACATTGAACAAAACTTCTTCTGACAAAGTGTACCTCTGAGATGCCCTCTTAACTTCCCATGTTGCCAGTTATTGTCAAGTTGGTTAGTGAGGGATTGAATTGTCTTCCATCATTAAACTTCTCCCTCTCCTCTGACAGCTGCCTTAGAGATGCATACTAGAGTGCCTGCACCTATCATCCCGTGCTTGAGAACTCCCCAGTAAGGTTATGGAGGGCTAACTAATAAAAGTTGGAAAGCACCACCAATATGCTCCTTCAGCAGGTTGGTTCTTAGATGACATATTAATGATGTGCTTCATGTGGTGGGATGTGTCATCACAACACTGTGTTTCTTTAGGCAGTTATGCCACTACATGACACACTGTAGACCTCCCCTATCTCAATACCGTCGCCATGTGCCACTGTGAGATCCTGTCTCGTATCCAAAACCCTCATTACATTAGCTTGTCACCTTAACTATTGTAACTGGCCAAATTGTCTCAGCCTCCCTCTGTTTTTATCTGGGAAGAGGATTCTGAGGTTATTGTGATCCTTATGTGTGAATTGGTCAAGGATAATAAAATCCTCTGATGTTATGTAGTCCAATCTTGCCTACATTCTTACCCATGGGTTCGGAGCTGAACCTTTGCTCCGACTCAGCCATACTCTAGCTTGAAGTCTTTCAATTGGCTGGGCTAAGAGGTATCCCATGCTGCACTGCTCCCTTTCCCCAGATCTCGTTTGCCGCTCATAAAGCTCAGACGTGGTCTCACTCTTGGCTGTGGCCAAGTATAACTTTTTGTCTTCTTTGACTAAAATTTTGCTCCCCGTCAGCTATCTCCTAACGGGCTAGGCCCGTGTCAGTTAGAGAACCTAGTCCTCCCTTGGTTATCTGTTTTCCCTTCTGTGCTTATTTTGTTTTTAGGTACCTATCCCCTCCGGACTAGGGCCGTTTAAGTTAGAGGACCTAGTCCTTCCCCTTGTTTTTCCTGTCAGGACGGTTTGAGTTAAGAGGCCCTTGTGTGGTGTCTGTAGTTTATTAGATTCTAGTTCCCGCGCTTGTTGCTGGTGTCAGTTTTACTGTTGTGTTGTGTCTAGTATCCTGCTGACCATATCTAAGGATACAAAAGAACATAAGCCTTCGGGCTTTAAGAAATGTAGTAACTGTGGGTGCAAGATGTCGAATACTGATGGGCACTCTGTGTGTGTTTATTGTTTGGGGGCTATACACCTTCAGGAGTCTTGTGCGTTCTGTCACGCATTCAGCCCACATGTTCTTCAAGAAAGGAAGAACAAAGGGACTACTGAAACCCTCCTTCCAGGAAGATTTGGAGAGGTCTTCTAGTGCTAAGTCCTCTCCCTCTAAAAGAGACAAAACATCCAAAGCAAAAAAATGATCTCTGGCTCCGTCTGTATTATTGGAGCCTCCGGAGAAAGTTACTAAGTCTACTGTGGCATCCTCAGCTTGACTGTCTTCGGTGCCGAAGGAAGTTTGTGAATCGACAGAACCTACATCGGCTCCCAGCCTCTCAGAGCCTGTGACGGAGATACTAGCTCGGAGCCAGTCTCCAATGTTTAGTCCGGTTTCTCCTCCTCGCAGGTCTCCTTCTGAGAGGAGGTCTAGATGTCCTACCTTGTCCTCTAGGTCCTCCAGGACACTCTGTGAATGTGGATAGAGTGGTGCAAAGACTGCTGCAATCACCGGTGCTGGCTAAATTGCTTTCGACTCCAGCCCAGTCAGCCCTGGAGCACGTCACCCATCCATCGTCAGTAGATCCTCCGAACAAATCTCAGCCTTCGGAGCCAGAATGGTCGGCGCCGTCTGATGCTTCTAGGTCGGCTCCGATAGCCCATCATGGCTTATCGGCTCCGATTTCAGCTCCAACCCCGTCTGCTCTGTCCACGGGGTCCAGGATTCATGGTTCCTTGGTCGGACCCGATGGGGAGGTTTTGAGACTATCTTCGGCTCCTAGCCTCCCTCTTGGTGCTTCGGCTTGGGTGAGCCTGACCCTTGCTTCGGACCTTGTCCCTTCTGCTCCGAGGTCTTCCACGGTTGGTCGATCTTCGGAGCTGGGGGACCAGCTTTCGAGGTCATGCGGCGTGTGCTGGCCAGGTCCTCAGCTGCATCATACATCACTGGCACTCTACCCCCTCCAGCTCCGGTATCAGTCTCTGATCGCTCCCTATCTTTGGACAGTGGAGACCCAAGGCCTTGGGATACCTCCATGAGTGGTCCCCAAATTTCTGAGGGCCCCCCAGAGTTTTTGCCTGAGGAGGCACCCAGAAAAAGAACGTGCAAGAGGAAGCACATTGACTCCCAGGAAGAGTCTCTCACGTCGGACCCTGACCTCAAGGAATCAGAGGCGTCTCCCAAGTCATCCTCTGAGGATATCCCTTTCTCTGATATCCTAGAGATCTTGAAGCAGAGAGGCAACTGGCCCTCAAAACCCCCCTCCGAGGAGGAGTCTATGTTCCTGAAGGCCTTTGGGGCTCAACCCTCCGCCTCCTGGGTTTCTCCACCCTTCGACAAACTCCTGGATCTGGTTTGTCGAAACATGTGGGAAACCCCTGACACTGTGGAACCAGTCGCCAGGAGACCCAGCAAATTTCTGTCCACCTCCACTGACAAAGAGTTTCTCATGAAGGGCATTCCAGTAGATGCCATGGTGGTGGCATCGGCCACCAAGAAGGAACTGGCTGAGACTTCATCTACCGTCCATCCCCCTAACAAGGAGTCTAGGACCATGGACCAGTATGGGAAGCGTATCTTTTCTTCAGCGGCCTTTAGTCTGCGGTCGCTGAATTACTTGTCACATTTTACATGGCTCCAAAGAGATCATCTGAAAGAGCTTGGAGATTCTCTGCAGGGTAACATTTCTGACGCAGTGGCTCAGAAAGTCAATGCTCCGATGTCTACCCTAAATTCTGTTGTTAACTCCTCCATGAGGTTGATCTCTTAACGCAGCCGAAGGAGCGAGTAGGGCAGCGAGTTCCGGAGTTTCTCTCAGGAGGCACTCCTGGATGCGCCTCTGCAATTTCGCGGAGGCCTTCAAGTCTACATTCACCAACGCCTCGTTTGATGGTTCCTCGTTGTTCTGAACCAAGGTGAAAGGCACTCTCACTAGGTGCGAGCAAGAGGGAAAAACTGTGTCTGCCGTGGGAGTCCATTTTTCCATGCCTTCTAGATCGCATCCCAAGGTCCAGAAGAGTGGGAAAATGTGGTTCAAGAAATCGCAGATGTTTTTTCATGACGCACAAAGTGATTCCCCCCTCCAGAGGCAGGGGAGGGTGTGGTAACTCAGGTAGATGCCGCCCTAGAGGTAGAGGAGGCCCGCATAACCAGGGAGACCGTGATTCCTTTCGTGGTTCTCCCTACCAACGCTCCTGATGGGAGGCCCGACTGCGTGTTTCCGGAGCCAGTCGGGGGTCGCATTTCGCTATGCCCAGAAGCCTGGCAAAACACCCAGGACCAATGGGTATTAAAATTAGTTTCCAGAGGATATCACATTCCCTTCTCTTCTCCCCCCTCCCACCGATCAAAAGAATCCCAGATGTTCCACCCAATCAAAGGGATTCCACAGCTTCAGAGGTTATAAAGCTGCTAGAAAAAGGAGCCATCCAGCATGTCCCCTCAGACCAGATCGGATTCGGGACTTACTCCAAATTCTTTTTGGTGCCAAAAAGAACAGGGGACCTGAGGCCCATCTTGGATCTCAGCCGCTTGAACCTCCACGTGAAGAAGTCCAAGTTCCGAATGGTCATGTTGCAATCTATTCTCCCATTGTTAGGAAAAGAAGTGTGGAAGTGCTCCATCGACCTCAAGGACGCTTACTACCATATAAAGATGGACAGGGCATCCAGAAGTCATCTACGCTTCCAGCTGGGAGCCAATCATTTTCAATTTCGTGCCCTGCCCTTTGGTCTCATCACAGCCCCCAGGTTGTTCACTAAATGTATGGCAGTGGTGACGGCTCACTTGAGACATCAGGGATTCCAAGTGTTTCCGTGTCTGGATGACTGGCTCCTTTCTGCCACCACTAAGCATCTGCTACTACAGACCAGAGACGCCGCTGTCAAGCTTTGTCAACAATTGGGCATCACCCTAAACTGGGAAAAGTCTGCCTTGTTGCCCTTGCAGCGTGTCACCTTTATAGGTGCCGAGTTAGACGCTGTGTTCATGAGGGTGTTTTTACCACAAGAAAGGATTCAGGGTTTGCAACAACAGGTATACGTGTTGCTCCCTCTAAAAAAAGTGAAGGCAAAAATGGTTCCCAAATTGTTAGGGGCAATGGCTGCAACAATTATGCTGGTTCCTCTGGCGAGGCTACACATGAGGCTCCTTCAGTGGCTACTCTTCACCCAGTGGTCTCTCCAACATCTTCCGCTTTCTCATATTTTAATGATCACAGAGAAGTGCAAGCAAGATCTATGATGGTGGCTTCACACCAGCAACCTCAATGCGGGAAAACACTTCATCCCATCCTCTTGCCACACTGACCACGGATGCCTCCCAGATGGGGTGGGGGGTGGGGGCTTTATCTCGGCAAGGCAATCCAAGGCACTTGGCAGGAACACGAGATACATCTACATATCAATATCTTGGAGATGAGAGCAGTGCTACTAGTGTTGCAAGCACTTCAGAGCTTTCTTCCTCTCGGGACAATTGCGATCCACTCAAACAATATGTCGGTGGTATGGTATCTGAACAAACAGGGAGGAACCAAGTCGTACCCCCTTTGCAGAGAGGCCATTAGAGTGTGGCACTGGGCAGTGTCTTCCCAACGTTTCCTTGTAGCAATGCACATTCCGGGGAAGTCCAACGTGATTGCCGATAGGTTGAGTAGAGCTATTCTGATGCCTCATGAGTGGTCCCTGAACAGTCAAGTTGCGGAACAGATTTTCCACAGATGGGGTTAGCCTTGCTGCGACCTGTTTGACAGTCACCTCAATACCAAGTGCAGCAGCTACTTCACCCTTATTCCCCCTCAGGGCGAGTCACCCAGGGATGCTCTAGTTCACAATTGGCCCTCCGGTCTTCTTTATGCCTTCCCGCCTGTTCCTCTGCTGATAAAGGTTATTCAGAAAGCGCAATCCTTGGGAAGCAGAATGATTCTGATTGCTCCACACTGGCCTCATCAAATTTGGTTCCCCTTTCTCCATCCCTATCTCATGGACACCCCCTGGATTCTGGACCCACAGCCAGATCTACTGACTCATATGTCAGGGCAGTTCCATCCCTCTCTTCAGACCCTCCGATTGACAGCCTGGCTACTCCACTTCCATCAATAGTCAGGCTTCATCATTTTTCTCTGGAAGTGGTTTATATTCTATCTTCTTCCCATAAGCCTTCAACCAGAAAGATTTACTCCAGTAAATGGAAAAGATTCTCCATCTGGGCTCGGGCAAGACAAATTGATCCTTATACAGCTCCAATTTCTTCATTTCTGGAATTTCTCTCCATACTTTTCAATCAAGGGTCAGCAGCCGCGACCATTAAAGTACAGTTGGCCGCTATTTCCACTTTTCACATTGCTAATGAACCCAGTCTAATGGTGCATAGACTTTGTAAGACATTCTTGAAGGGAACTATGCTGCTTCACCCTCCAGTCTTTCACCCGGTCATGCATTCTAAATTTTGTGCTACAATGTCTCACCTCTTCCCCCTTTGAGCCTGCAGCTACTATATTTGCCTTGGAAAACTATATTTTTGGTAGCCGTCACTTCAGCTAGACGTGTCTCGGAGCTCCAAGCTTTGTCAATCAGACCACCTTACTTGATTTTTTCACAAGGACAGGGTTTCCCTCAGACCAAACCCTTCCTTTATGCCAAAAGTGGCTTCGGTTAGCAATCTCAAGCAATCCATTGAACTGCCTGTATTTTTTCCAGAGTTTTCTAATAGGGCAGAATTTAAATTTCACCAGCTGGATGTTCACAGACAGTTTCGTTTTTATTTGCATAAAATGAAGGATCTTAGAAAATCGGATCAGCTATTTGTCTCATTTTCAGAAAATAGGATTGGGTCTCCTGTTTCCAAAGTGACCATGTCTAGATGGATCTCTGGTTGTATTTCCTTCATTTATGCCTCAGGATTTACCATTTAGAGTGAAGGCTCATTCTACCCGATCTATGTCTACCTCTACAGAATTTTAGGCCAGGATGTCTATAGATGATGTTTGTGCTTCGGCTACATGGGCATCTCCTCACACCTTTATTACTCACTACAAATTGGATTTGGTATCCAGAGGCAGATCTTCCTTTGGTTCCACAGTGCTCAGGAGTATTTTCCACTGAGCCTCCCAGGGTTCAGGTGCTGGGGACGCTGTCCCATGGTTAAGAATGTAGGCGAGATTTGACTACATAACATCAAGAAGTTATGTACTCACCATAATGTTCGATGTATGTAGTCCATCTCGCCTCACATTCTTACTTACCCTCCCGCCTTCCCCCATCCTGGAGGACCTAGAGGTTAGTTCTGGTTTCAGTACTCCTTTTATTGTTGGAATGTTTTTTCCTTCTCTATGTGTTATGTGTATGGAGGGTGAGTGATTGAGCTTGCAGTAAACAAGATCCGGGGAAAGGGAGCAGTGCAGCATGGGATACCTCTTAGCCCAGCCAATTGAAAGACTTCGAGCTAGAGTATGGCTGAGTCGGAGTCGAGGTTCGGCTCCGAACCCACGGGTAAGAATGTGAGGCGAGATGGACTACATACATCGAATGTTATGGTGAGTACATAACTTCTTGTTTAACTTCATTCTTAATAACTCTTCTTAGGAGAGACTGTCATGCTTAAGATGCCTTCTCGGTGTGTGTGTGTGTGTGGGGGGGGGGGGCAGAGAAACAGATTTCACGCTGTAACCCTGCAACATATTCCACATACCCCTACATGTCAGGGATATGTAGAAATAATTTTTGCTTAGTATGAAGTTACGAACATTGTAGTTTCACTGTTCAGTGAATAGATAAATGCATTGCATGGCTGACTCAGTTGAAAGCCCTGTAGTAGTCAGTGTTGAAGAAACTGGTCACTTCATTTATCAAAGACAGTAGCAGAAGTGACAGACGTGGAACAATAAATAATATGCAAACCAAGGAAGTAACAGAATTTCCAGTGCAGCTCTTTATAGGGAAAAACAAGCAATTATGAGTTTAAGGAGGAGGGATGGAGGTGGGGAGAAGAACTACCCCCATGGAAGGAGGAATGCCTACTCCCAAGAGGAATTAGAGCAGTAAACTAGCAAATACAAATAGGATCAATTAGGTCACTGATGACTTTTAATACACACTAAATGGAAAGAAGCAAAGGTATAAACTAGTCTGTTCGCCAATCAGCAGCTGCATTATTCATGTATCATAACCATCAGTATATTATAACTAACAAAAAAGGAGGAAGGGCAAAATTATGTAAGACAGCGCCATGCACACTGCACTATCCCCTTAATAAGATACAGGACCTATTATGAGAAAGTTGGAGTTATGAAGATTCAAGGAGGGTGGTGAGCAGACGGAAGGATTGCTATGATGGAGGGGAGTGAGAATACAATCATATGCGTTTTATATGCCCTACCCACTTTCCCTGTCCCTATGTGCTTTGGTTACATCTGAGGGCAATTTCCTGCTTTGGACCAGACCTCCACTTAGGGAGCGTTATCAGTGAGTGCCTTTCCTCAGGACGCTCCATCACTCGCCCAAGATGCCAATTGAACCTGGGCTGTAGTCAAGGCTTTGTCCTTCTGTACCATCAGAGTGGCTAAGAATACAGTCATATTTGGAGGAAAAAAGTTAATACAGGGATAGAGTAGAGCCTAATTGACAGTTTACAGGTTGGAATAACCATGTTTTAGATGATTGGCCATGTAATAGCCAAAGCATGACATGCAGACTGTTTTATTTCTGCTAGGGTACAGGTTTCATTATTTTGTTTGTGTCCGAATTCAGGCTAAAATTCAACTAGGAATGAAGAACTCTATTAACCAACCAATGAATTTTCTTTAAATGGTCTCTTTCACCAGTATGATTTTTATATTACTGACTGTACAACTTTCTATTTTACATACATTAAATTCCATAATTTCAAAACAATAGACAAAAAAATTCTGCTACAAGTATCTAAAGGACCAATGATAAAAAGCAAAAATTCAAGATAAAGACCACCACTGTTCCAACGTTTGTAAAATTTGATAAGGATAACACACAGCAAATCTTTTTTTCAATGCATAAACTCCAGCATAACAGATCCATATTTAAATATCTAGCTAGCAAATAGTTAAACAAACATCAAACATGTGACAACACTCAACAAAAATAAAAATATTTTTGTTGAGTGTTGTCACATGTTTGATGTTTGTTTAATTTCAAAACAGAGTGATAAACACATTTTGATGAAAATTGAACTTGTTTGCACCCTCCTAGGACCTTGCCGATGGCTCCACTACTGGCACCTAATCAGCCCATTCATTTTTGGGACGTGGGAGCTATGCATTGAAGAAGAGCCCTACTTGCCCATTCATTCATTCCCATACAGGAATCCTGATCAATCCTTCGATTCCCCAGCAAGAGTCAGGTGGGAGGGAGTAAGCTAGTCTGCTGGTTTTGGAAGGCAGCCTACCCTGTCCTCATTAGGAGAACCCACCCCTCCAAGTCTGCTGTTGCTGTTCCTAAGGGAAATTGTACGTCCTAACATGAAATTCTTCTTAGCTTTACCAGCATTAAGGGCCATGGCAAAGCAGCCTCTGCTAGCCCGAACTCCTCTGCACCCAGTTCTGCTCCTAGGTATTACCCATGTGGTTAGCCAAAGTTGCTTCTCTCTCTCTCACCCCGCAGAATGGGTGAATCAGCAGTAGTCATTCACTGCCATCATCTCTGACCATCTACTGCAGGTAACCAAACCAACAAAACACAAGCCAAACCAAGAAATCCAAATGGAACAGAGACAGCAGAAAGGGCAAAATCCATGGCTGATAAATATTTGTTAAACAATACAACAGGTATTAAAAGCAATAAGATTCACACATACAGATAAGTGCTTTCATCCTGTTAAATTACAGGACTTCAGATGAATCGTACTAGCAAGACATTTGATTTGTCACCCACCCCTTTGTCACATGATAAAATTAAGAAAAACAATGTAATCCCCACTTTTAAGGCTACAATGCCCTCTGAAAAGGAACCCTTATGTTTCCACTATTAAAAAGATAGACCAGATACACAAATTACATATGTAGTTGTTACAAAAGGCTCATTTTTATCAGATGTTTAAAAAACACTCAAAAATGACTAAATAAATAACATCAAATTAGGTACAGCTTAGCTTCTAAATACCAACACTTTTTACCTAAAATACTGCTAAAAAATAGTACAAACTCTTTATAAAATATATTAAAATATAAAACAATAAATATGAGTGTTTGCAATCCATAAAAATTAGATCAATAAATAATCAGTATACATTTAAATCATATGATCATTAACTTTATCTTCTTAGAGCTTTAATTTTTAACAAGCTGGCAATAGAACAGTTCACATTCACCCCTCGTGGTCTAAAGGCATTAAATAGTAATTGCCAGTATTAATTAATTAATTGACACATACCCCCCCCCCCCGCCTAACCTGAATATACTTACAATAGTGGCAAAATCCACATTTTCTCATACCACTGTATGTAGTATTCAAAGGTGGCCATTTTTGAGGGTTTTCAAGAATATTTTTGTACTGTTTCTTATTATATTGGTAAGACGGAGTGCACCTTAAAGGAGCATATATATGAACGGGTCCCCTTCAAAACATCTAAAACCCATAACATCTAATTTCATAACACTGAGACCAGAACATCTAAAACCCAAAACATCTAAAATCCATAACATTGAATTTCATAACAAACCGTACAAGTCACCTGAAAATAACATCCCCTCTACATATAACAACATATAATGACATCAAACTATCAAACACACTTTTTACTATGTTTCTGTAGGGGGGCTTGATACAGTGGGGTTAGGAAATTAACTTTTTTCCACTGTAGTGCAATCTTGGAGTTGGTATTTTTAATTTACAGGGGTGGGGGTGGAGCCCCCCACATGGGAGGCTGCAGGGGGGCTTGCCCCCCTGCAGAAATGTAGTAAAAGTATGTTTGGTAGTTTGGTGGTGTTATATTTGGAGGGGATGTTGTTTTCTTGTGATTTGTAGTGTTAGATGCTATAAAATTAGATGTTATGGGTTTTAGATGTTTCAGAGTAGACCCATATGAACATATATATGATATAGAAAATGTAAGTCTACTAATGCACTGGCTAAGCACATTGTGGTATGTCCTGAGCATGAGTTTAGATTTGAGATTCTTGAGCAAATTATTCGAACTACTAGAGGTGGAGTATGGACGGCGACACTTGAAATTAGAGAATTGTATTGGCAGACCTTTGTAACAACTGCACATGTTGCTTGTGTTATCTGGTCTATCTTTTTAGTAGTGGAAACGTAAAGGTTCCTCTTTAGAGGGCGATGTAGCCTTAAAAGTTGGGGTGACGTTGTTTTTTTAATTTTATCATGTGACAAAGTGGTTGGTGATTTAAATCGAAAATCTGATGAAGTCATGTAATTTAACAGGATGAAAGCACTTGTGTATCTGTGAATCTTTTATTGTTTTTAATACCTGTTGGATTGTTTAATAAATGTTTATGAGCCATGGATTTTGTCCTTTCTGCTGTCTCCATTCCATTTGGATTTCTTGGTTTGGCCAGTGTTTTTTGGTTTTGTTTAATAGTTTATGAACGGGATGGCTGAAGGAGGAATTGCAGCACTGCAGCTGCTATTTATGGACTCTGATATTAATGAGATGAGAAACACCACTGGCAATTTAATACCTCTTGCTGAACAATTTACACAGAGGACTGACATCATTTCACCACAGCAACCTGTTATCACCTGAATTGTAAGATGAACAAATGCTGGGCAAACAGAATGCAGTGCAGTAGTTTCGGAAGGTATGAGGAACTATAGAGTTAAGCCCACCACTGGAGAATAATCGACTGGCTAATAATTTTATACTCTATTTAAATGATTGATGTTCTCAGGGTATCAACATCAGTTCTCCCCCATGTTTCTTTTGCTACTGATAATAATAGTTCCGTTTATGATTTACTAGAAGAATTGGACTATAAACTTTTTTTTAATTAGAAAATTGCAACTGGAAAACATTTACTTACGTACTTGAGTGGATTAAAATGAACATAGTACTGAAGGGGTTACATAATTTGGAGATACCCCTGCGGTCTAGAATAGGATTTCCCACTTCATAAGGAATTGATTGTATTGTTTAACAGGCAAGGATTGGAATGTATAGAATGTCTGGTTAAAAGTAACACAAAAGCGATTAATGGTTAGATTGTTGAAATGAATATACTGGACTGAAACATTACATGTGATGTGAACTATTTTAGATGCAAAGCTGAGCATGCTAAGATCTTTAAAAGTATTGATAACTAGATTTCTAACTTAAACAAGAAATTAAAGAAACTTGAAAAGGATCGTAAGGCATATGATGATGGAACTGCATACCTTAGCCCACCCATTTCACAAACATGGGGAAATAAATAATGTTCGGTCAATGGCAAAAATGGCAGAACTACTCATCTAATGCTGGGCGAAGCCAGTTTGATGTTCAGGATAGGTCAAATCAGTCTAACAGGGGCAAATACCAATTGGTAGCTAATGGTTACCGGGAGGACTTCATTGAAACTAATAATCCTGAACGTTCTTTCACAGCCCCTCGGATTTTCCACCTTCCTCTTTTCCTCTTACCTGGCAGTGCCATCCTTGCCATCCTTCTCCCGGTATACCCAGAATCCCTCCTCAGCACATATCCAAACCAGTGAAATCTTGACTCTCTGGCTTTGACTCCAAACTATCCAACCTGACTGAGACTCTAATATACTACTTTCTAATCCTGTCTATCCTCATCACACCCAGTGCAAATCTTAACATCTTTAACTCTACCACCTCCAGCTCTGATGGCTGTCCTATTCATCAGTGCCACCATTTCCAGCCCATATAACATAGCTGATGTTCTTCGTGTTTCGCTGTTGCAGTCATTAATTTAGGGTAATCTGCTGGCAGGTTGCCCTCAGTCGGTCTGAATTCCAAAGTCTTGGGTCCTGCGTCGGTTGCTGTCTTCTTTTTCATGATGTCAGGTCATCAGAAGTATAAAACATGCAGCTGAAACCATTTTCTTTAGTCTTTCTTGCCGCGCGGTGCCCGAAGCAGAAGCATTTCGCAAGTGCCGGTCGGCCGACTACTGAAATATTCGAGTTTGAGTTTCAGAACCAAAGTCTTCACTAAAGCTAAGTACCCCGTTGGGGAAATTTTTTTCTTGCTTTTTACCAATGTCAGAAAAAGTTAATAATTGTATTACTTGTGGGAAACAGATACCTCATAAGGATTTCCATTTATACTGTATTCCTTGCCTAGGCCCTGATCATAACGTGCCTGGATGTCGGTTTTGTGCTAGATTTAATCAATACACTATTAAGCGTCGGTATATTTTTGCATCTAAGTATTTTAGAAACAGATTTAACTACCCAGAAATGTCGTCAGATAGCAATCCCATTACCAGAGTACATAAAAAATGCAAAGAAAAGGACAGAGAAAGGCAGTCGAGATCCAAAACTGACGACAAAGCTTCTCCTAAGCCAGTCGCTGGTTCACTGGTACTCAGGGAGGTGCTTTCGCAGCCCCAGATACCCGCTACCTTCAAGTCATAGGCCTCTACCGACACCCATGTGGAGTCCGGCATGCCGCAAGATACTCAAGGTATTGGACCGATGGATGTATCTCCCATGGATGGGTCCGGAGCCACTGAGCAGGCACCGGCTTCTGAGGGTGTATTCAGACTTCAACATTTATATATCAAACCGACAAAAGCTGCAAAACCAAAGGCAAAGACATCTTCTAAAACCAAAAAACGATGCCTGAGCCACGTGCACAGGCCTCTATGCCTAAAAAACAGATGATCAAAATGGCTGAAGACCTTATTACCTTGATCAGGGGTACCCATCCCCCTCCAGATAAGAGGTCTAGGCAAGAGACTGACTATGAATCTTCAGATCAGGTTTCTATTTCTTCTAATTCCTCTTCTGATCAGGAATTATCTTTACCTCCCTTTGAGGATTCTGATGCTGAGGAGTCTATTCCATCTGCATCTCCTCCTGAGGATTATTCATTTGGAGAAACCTTGCATACTTTGAGGGAACATTTTCACTGGGAGAGTCAAGACTTCTCAGAATCAAAAAAGAGGCTCAGGGATTTCCTTCTTCTCCCTCAGCACAAGCTTTTAGTCATTCCCCCTGTTTTAGATATTGTAGATGATGTATTTTCGGAGTCAAGCCTAACCCCTGACTCCTTACCTCCGGCTCCCAGTAGGCCTGACAGATATTACAGGGTCCCTGACTCAACATTTTTTATTTAGAAACCCTGCTGTTGATCCTGAAACTATTTCACAGGGTCCAAAGGGAGTTGAGGCCTCAACATCATAAAACCCTAACTCCTCTGACAGATTCAAGGGCACTAGACAGATGGGGAAAAAAGGTTTATACATCTGCAACCTTGGCAATCAGGGCCTTAAACTGTCAATTTCATATGCTTAAGTACCAACAACATGTTATGGGATTGCTGAAACAGAAAATTATGTTGATTTCAGAATGTGCTGAAAATAAGGAATTGCAGGAATTATTGCATGCAGCTGAACAAGTTGGAAAGCATACTTTGCAATGTGGTTTTGATTCTTTAGAGGCCTCCTGCAGGGCCGCAGTTACTGGATCTGTGATTAGGAGGCATGCCTGGTTAAAGGAACAAAATTTGCGTAATCATGTTGAAGCTAAATTGCTAGATGCACCTTTACAGCATGATTCTCTGTTTGGTATTAAGGCAGAAGAGGTTTTAAAGAAAATGGAAGACAAAGCTAAGTCCATGCAAACTGTTAAAGATTTCTTACAAGTGCAGCCACCTAGATTCAGTAGACACTGGCCTACAAAAAATTGGTCCTTTGCTGTGTCAGAGCTCAAAGGGGCAAATCCAGATGCCCAAAGGGTTCCAGGTACCAGGCTCAAGACTCATACAGGTCAAAGCACTGGGGCGCATCCACCTCCAAATCTGGAGGAGATAAAGCGCAAACCTACAGAAAGCAATCCCAATGACTTCCCTCTGCCTACACCAAGCACTTATCTATTGGCAGCACCCATAGGGGGAAAATTAGCACTTTTTGCTCAAAATTGGCAGTTAATAACCCAGGACAAATGGGTACTAAACATTGTATCACAAGGATACAGATTCCATTTCCACACTCTGCCAATGACAAATGGTTGGCCAGATCTGCCAAAAAAACAATGGGCAGAGGCACAGAAACAGGTTATGTCCCTCATGGATATGGGGGCCATTCAGATAGTACCAGAACAGGAAAAAGGACAAGGTTTTTACTCGACTGTTCGTGGTACCCAGAAAGGACAAGGCCTGGCAGCCAATACTGGATTTATCAATTTTGAACACATACCTGGACATTCCAAAACTCAAAATGCTCACTTTGCAACAGCTTCTGCCCATGCTGGGCAAGAATGCTTGGCTGGTGACTTTAGACCTAAAAGAGGCATACCTGCATGTCCCAATAAGATAGTCGTGCAGAAGAGACCTCAGATTCAAGGCTGGCTTGATGCATTACCAATTCTCTGCACTGCAATTTGGCTTATCTACTGTGCCCAGTGTCTTTACAAAGTGCCTGGCACCAGTAATTGCATTTTACAGACAAAGAAGTATTCAAATATATCCTTACTTGGACGACTGTCTCATTCAAGCAGAGAACAAGGACACTATTCTATGACACCTGGCGTTTGTGAAAAGGCTCCTAACATGCCTAGGGTACACAATAAACACAAAGAAATCGCAACTGGTACCCCCTCAAAAGGTAACATTCCTGGGTGCAAGCTTGAATACAACTGCCCAGATGGCTTACCTCACGCCAGACAAACAAAGTCAACTGACTACTTATTTCAAACTGATGGCAGCAAAAACCCAGTCTTCTGCAAGACAAATTCTGCAGGCTCTGGGCTTCGTGGCATCCTGCATCCTACTAATTCCATATGCAAGACTGCATATGAGGACATTTTAATGGTACCTAAAAAGTTTATGGAGTCAACAGTCGCACAGTCTGGAAACAAGGATTCCTCTCATTCCCTGCCTGTAACAGGAGTTTCTATGGTGGGCAAAGGCCTGTCACCTAAACATGGGATGGCCCTTCACTCTACCCCCTGCCAGCCAAACCTTAACAACAGATGCATCAGATTATGCCTGGGGGGCCCACATGGCAGGAAGATGCATTCAGGGCATATGGGCACCAAATCAAATGCATCTACATATCAACCAGAAAGAGATGCTAGCTGTTCAAAATGCCCTAACAGTCTTCAAGGACTTGCTTCATCCAGGACAACTACGGACAACACCACAGTCATGTGGTATATAAACAAGCAAGGGGGACCACACTCATACCCCCTTTGCAGATTAGCCATGGCACTGTGGGACACAGCTTTGACCTACCAAATACATCTTCAAGCTCAATTCCTGCCAGGAAAACAAAACACTCTGGCAGACGATTTAAGCAGAAACCTTATGGATCCTCACGAGTGGAAACTAAATCCACAGGTCTTCAGCATGATAACAGAGAAATAGGGGAGCCCAGACATAGATCTATTTGCCTCTCCTCAAAATTATCAACTGAAAAGATTCTGCACAAGGACTTATCACAGACAAGCATGGAAAGTGGACACCCTATCCTTCAGTTGGAAAAACCTATCAGTTTATGCCTTTCCTCCTCTGCCTCTTCTACCCAAGGTCCTCCTAAAAGTTAGACAAGAGAAGCCAAAGATGATATTAATTGCCCTGGACTGGCCCCGCCAATACTGGTACCCAATCCTAAGGAACTTGTCTCAATACCCAGCTTGGACCTTGCCTCAAAAACCACAACTACTATCCCAGCAAAACAGTCAGATCCTGCACAATCAACTACAGACTCTGAACCTGGCAGCATGTCTAATCCTGTAATCATACAAACGATACCTCTCAGTAAAGCTGTGATGGATGCCAGAAGGCCTAGTACTAGAAAATCTTATGCTGACAGATGGAAGAGATTCTGTGCTTGGAATCAAGCACAAGGAACTGATACAGCAGAACCACATATTCCTCAGATATTACAATACTTAACTGAGATGCTTGACAAAGGCCTATCTTTCTCATCAATCAAAATCCATGCCTCAGCCATTTTGGCTCATTACAATACAGAGCCACCAATCTTTTCTCATCCTTTACTAAAGCAGTATCTTAGAGGAGCCAAAAATTGAAGGCCTCCTAGAAGATCACCCTTACCTGCATGGGACCTCAATTATGTGTTGGAAAAGCTCACCCTGCCTCCATTTGAACCAGCTGCTATTGCTGATAATAAAGTTCTTACATTGGAAGACAGTTCGGCTGCTAGCAATTACTTCAGCAAAAAGAGTTTCAGAGCTACATGCCGTCATAGTGGTAGAGCCTTTTTATCATATTTTACCCAGACAGGGTGTCTCTGAGGACAAATCCTACTTTTATGCCTAAGGCTGTTTCCAGTGTGGCTCTTAACCAAACAATTCATCTGCCAACCTTTTATCCAAATCCGCAGATCAAAGGGGAGAGAATTCTGCATTCCTTGGACGTACACAGACAGCTAAGATTCTACTTGAGCAGGACTAAATCTCTAGGAAAAACTGAGCAATTACTAGTGTCATATGCTGTAGGATCAGAAAGAAAGGCTATTTCAAAGCAGACAGTCAAAGTGGATAAGCCATTGCATCCATTTCTGCTACTTACACCATGGCAAACCTGTGCCCAAGGGCATTAGGTCTCACTCCACCAGGGCTGCAGCTACTTCAGCAGCCTTTCTCAGAGGAGTATCAACCAAGGACATTCTAGAGGCTGCTACTTGGAGTTCTGCTCACACCTTTACAAAGCATAACCATTTGCCTCTCTACTCTAAGTCCAGGGCAGGCTTTGCCACTGCCGTGCTGCAGGGCCTTATAGCCTCACCTAATGCTGTTTAGCTCCAGCCTCCCAACCATAGCTTTGGGATTCTACCCAAATGTAATGACTGCAACAGTGAAACACGAAGAACATAGTACAGTTGTGTACACTTAACATAAATGTAGATGTTCGAGCGTATTCACTGTTGCAGTCCAGGTTACCCTCCCGCCATCCCCCTGTCATTCTACAATTTATCTTTCCTTCTCTATCTTCTACAATCTATGTGGTGTATTTGCTTGCAGATGAAGGTAAACTTTATATTGATGCATGTATATATATAAATATTTATAATATTGCTACCTTTTTGGAGGCACCTGACATCGGGGGCAATAAAAACTAAAGAAAATGGTGTCGGCTACATGTTTTATACCCCTGCCGACCTGACGTCATGGAAGAGAAGACAGCAACCGTCGCAGGACCCAAGACTTTGGAATTCAGGCCAACTGAGGGCAACCTACCAGCAGATTACCCTAAATGTAATGACTGCAACAGTGAATACACTCTAGCATCTACATTTATGGTAAGTGTACACAACTGTACAGTCTTACTACCTTCTTGTAGACCTTCCCTTTTATTCTTATAGTACCCATCTGTCACAAATCACTTCTGACACTCTTCTCCACCCTGCCTGCACTCTGATCTTCACCTTTATTCCACACTCACCATTACTCTGAACTGTTGATCCCAAGTATTTAAACTCGTCCACCTTTATCAACTGTGCTCCCTGCATCCTCACCATTCCTCTGTCCTAACTCTCATTCGCATACAAATACTCTGTCTTAGTCCTGCTGACCTTCATTCATCTTGTCTCTAGAGCATATCTCCACCTCTCCAGGGTGTTGTCAACCTGTTCCCTACTCTCACTACAGATCACAATGTCATCTGCAAGCATCATAGTCCTCCTGTCTGATCTCGTCTGTCAACCTGTCCATCACCACTGCAAATAAGAAATGGCTCAGAACTGATCCTTGATGTAATCCGACCTCCTCCTTGAATGCATCCATCAGTCCTACGTCAGACCTCACCACTGTCACACTGCCCTTGTACATATCCTGCACCACTCTGACATACTTCTTTGCCACTCCTGACTTCCTCATACAATACCAGAACTCCTCTCTAGGCACCCCGCTATATGCTTTCTCTAAGTCCACAAAGACACAGTGCAACTCCTTCTGACCTTCTCTATACGTCTCCATCAGCACCCTCAGAGCAAACATTGCATCTGTAGTGCTGTTTCCTGGCACAAAACCTTACTGCTGCTCACTGATCATCACCTCCGAACCTCGCTTCCGCTACTCTTTCCCATAACTTCATGCTGTGGCTGATCAATTTTATCCCTCTGTAGTTATCTACAGCTGTGCATATCACCCTTATTCTTAAAAATCGGTACCAATGCACTTTTTCTCCACTCCTCAGGCATCTTCACTTTCCAACATCTTGTTAAACAACCTGGTTAAAAATCCCACTGCCATAGGTTCATAGGTTCATATTAGGCTATGTGCCCTAGGGCATTTATAAGCCTAGCCAGAGTGTGTTTGGCTTTCGCCACCCATTTTAAATGAATTTTGCTATGCCCTTTTTCAAGGTTAGTATATTGTGCCTCTGTCTAACAGTGACACAGAAGTGATACCCGGGGTAAACCTACGATCTCCTATCCACTCATCAAGATTCCTCTTGAAGATAGTCAATGAGGGACTCTGCCTAACCTGGACTGGGATTTTATTCCAGAGTGAAGGGAACCTCTGGGTTATGAATCTGTCCCTCCAGCATGTCCTATTTATTTCAGTGCTGAGGTTCAAGTCTCTCGAGCGCATAGTTCGTTGGGATTTGGATTTTCTGAGGTGCAGCATGTCCATTAATTCCGGGTTGGACATGGCTTTATACATCAGGCACAGATCGCCTCTGAGCAGGCGGTATGCCACTGAGTAGAGCTGGAGTTTCTTTAACCGGGCAGCATATGGCATCTGTTTGAGCCCTTTGATCCTCTTGGTGAGGTACTTTTGGGGTCTTTCCAGTTGCTGCAGGTGTCTGGTAAGGTACATCCCAAAAGGGGCATTGTACTCAATTATGGGCCTGATGAGGGATGAGTAAAGAGGCACGATGACCTCCCCTGATCTAGATGTGAATCCCTTCATGATTAGGTGGGCTATATAAAATGTTTTTCTAACCACTTTGGCCACGTGGTTTTCAAATGAGAGATTGCTATCAACTTGGGTCCGCAGGTCCCTAATTACTTCTTCCATACTTAATGGATTACCACCTATGTGGTGATTTGTGGGCACTTTGTTTTTGCCAAAGGGGATGACTATACACTTTTTGGCATTTAGCTTGAGGCCATGGCTCTGGCACCAGTTGTCTGTTTCTTTGAGGCCCTTTTGTAGGATGCTTGTGTCGGCTGGAGAGTCGATTATGGTGCCTAGTTTGCAGTCATCTGCGAACTTGGTCAGCCACAGTCCTTCCGTGTTGGCCTGTACCTCCGAGAAATATATACCGAACAAGAGAGGTCCCAGGACTGAGCCTTGTGGGACCCCACTTGTAACTGGTTTGGTGTCTGACATGGCTCCAGCAATTCTAACCATGTGGGTTCTGTCCTTGAGCCAGTTTGCAACCCATCTAGTGACATAGGGGTTTATATTTAAGCTGGTGAGCTTATCTATAATGCCCGAGTGAGGTATTGTATCGAAGGCTTTTGCGAGGTCCAGGTAGGCTGTGTGGACCACCTTCCCCTAGTCAATGGCCTTGGTGACTGTTTCAAAGAAATCAACCAGGTTTAAGAGGCAGGATCTGCCCTTAACAAAGCCGAACTGGGTAGGATCCAGTGCCTGTAGGTCCCCAATATCTTTATTTATGAGGTCCATGATGATCCTTTCCATAGCTTTGCAGACCAAGCTAGTCAGGCTTATGGGGCGATAGTTTCCAGGATCCGTTGAGGCACCACCTTTGTGGAGAGGGATCACTGTTGCTGTACGCCACTCTTTGGGTACATATCCTGTAGTAAGGCTGAGATTGAACAGTAGTTTTATGTTTGGGTTTAGCTGTTCTTGGAGTTCATGTAGGACGCAGCCCGGGACACCATCTGGTCCCATTGATGCTGTGTTTTTTGCTTTGGAAAGGGCGGCTCTTACCTGAGCATCTGAGATGTCAGGGGGGCAGCACTCTGCTGGGATAAATATTTTCCCTTTTGGTGGGGAGGGGAGGGGAGAAGTTTGCGCTGAACCTGTCAGCTAGGATGTTGGCAATGTCTGTGGGTTCAGTGTATTTTTTGTCATTTTGGACTAATTCTGAGCATATCTGGGAATTCCCACCCAAGTTCCTAACATAACTAAAGAAAGCCTTGTGGTTATCCTTAGTGTCCTGTGCAATTTTTCTCTCAAAGCTGGCCTTAGACGATTTTATGAGTGCCCGTAGTTTTTTGCTAATACTGATCAGAGATGCCTTCACTTTTTGGGATTTTGCTCTATCATGTAGTAGCTTTCTCCTTCTATTGTATAGTTTGTTTATGGCTGGGGTCCACCAGATAGGATGCCTGCCTTTGGAGGATTGGGTCTTGGTTTTATTTGGGATTGCATGATCCATGCATTCCTGAAGGTGTTCATAGAATGCGTTTATAAAGGATTCTGCGGTCTGGGCCATATTTTCCACAGGCCCGGGGACTTTGAAGGATTCCACCTTGGTTTTGAGGAGTGTGAAATTTGCTTTAGAGAAGTTTTTCACTGTGGTTTTCTGGGCAGGGGGTGGGGTCGGGATGTGAATATCCAGTGAGATTAGTTTATGGTCTGATCTTACCAGTGAGGGATACACTTCTGGTCTGGAGCATAGAGCCCCCATGTTGGTGATGATCAGGTCCAGTATGTTTTCCCCTTTTGTGGGAGTGGTAACAAGTTGTTCCATAGCATTTGAGTTTATAAATTCTAGGAACCTTAGGGCTAGGGTGTTGGAGCTAGAGTAATGCTCCCAGTCTATGTTTGGGTAGTTGAAGTCGCCCAATATAATGGTGTTTAGAGAGACCTTTATATTTTCCAGTGTTCTCAGGAAGGCCGAGTGGGGTTTCTGGCTTTGGGAGTGTGGTCTGTAGCAGGCTATAAACTGGAAGGCAGTTTTACCCACTGTTAGTTGCACATGGATAGTCTCTGATGCTTCGTGCTGTGCCACCAACTTGGAGGTGTGGGTATCTTTGACGAATATTTATACTCCCCCCTCCTTTTGTGGTTCGGTCCAAGTTTTGGGGCCGAAAAGCATGGTATGAAGTATAACTTGGTAGTGCTGGGGTGCTCTCTGGAGCCTTGAAGCAGGTTTCTGTTACTGCACAGATATCGATGTTCTCTATGCTAAGGAGAGTTTTGAGTGCATGCATCTTGAGTTTTAGACTTCTGGCGTTGAATAGCATTACCCTTAGTTTCTTATCCCTTGTGATACCTATGGAGGTGGGTTTGTCTTTTGAGTCTTGCCTAAAAAAGGCACTATGGGGGTGGCAAGAGTCTTTGCCGATATTCGAAAGCCCAGGGGTGACAGGTGCAAGCCGTCCCTAGCGAAGCATCGTGGCTTGTCGAGCATGTCATCCCAGGCTGACAGGCATTGGATCCCCTTTGAATGACACCAAGAATTAAGCCAATTGTTGAAATTGATCATCTTGTCTTCATATTGTGGCATTATTCTTGGTGAGGGTAAGATGCTACTCAAGGTCAGGGTCATACCGGCCTGGACTACATGCTCAGAGAGCTCCTCTATGTCTCTTTTCATGTATTCCAGGGAGGTACGTCTCAGGTCATTCACACCAGCATGGACAATGACTTGAGTCATATTTGTACTTGCCTTGGTGTGACCTGAGTGCTTGTGTTATGTGGCAGATCTTAGCGCCCGACAGGCAGCTCACCGTGACCCTCTCCTTGTTCAGCCTGGTGAGCGGGACGTCAGTGTGCCTAACGATAGAGTCACCTATTACAAGTGTATCAGTTGTGTTGTTTAGCCTTAAGGGCTGTGACTGATCATCTCTCCTAAACACCTCCATGCTTCCACAGGTATGTCATCTGGACCAACAGCCTTTCCATTCTTCATCCTCTTCATAGTTTACTTCCTCCTTGCTAATCCGTTGCACTTCCTAATTCACTATTCCAACATCATCCAAACTTCTCTCTCTCTCTCTGTCTCTCATTCATCAGCCCCTCAAAGTACTCTTTCCATCTGCTCAACGCAGTCTCCTGGCTAGTAGGTATGTTTCCCTCATTATCCTTTATCACCCTCACCTACTGCACATCTTTCCCAGCTCGCTCCCTCTGTCTAGCCAATGGGTATAGGCCCCTTTTCTCTCTCCTTAGTTTCCAACCTTTCATACAACTCGCCATACACCTTATCCTTAGCCTTTGTCACCTCTCTTCACCATACGCCTCATCTCCTTGTACTCCTGTCTACTTTATTCATCTCTCTGACAATCCCACTTCTTCTTCGCCAGCCTCTTCCTGTGTATACTGTCCTGTGCTTCCTCATTCCATCACCAGATCTCCTTGTCCTCCTTCCTCTGTCCGTATGTCACACCAAGCACCTTTGTAGCTGTCTTTCTTACCACCTCTGCTGTGGCTGCTCAGCTATTTGGTAATTCTTCACTGCCACCCAGTGCCTATCTTAACTCTTCCCTGATCCCCACCTTACAGTCATTCTTTTTCAACTTCCACCATTTGATCCTTGGCACTGCCCTCACTCTCCTCCTCCTCTTCTTGATCACCAATGTCATCCTGCAGACATCCTATGTTTTCCCCTGTCACCACTTTGCAGTCTCCAATCTCCTTCAGACTCTGCATTCTCATCAGTTAACCTTCCAAATTCCTCCCTTGTCCTTCATCAAAAAGGAAACTTCCGTGATGGGTCAGCTAGGTTTCAGTCAATGTAGGAGTGCCTTTTCTGATTCCTTCCTTTTGCCAAAATCTGTGCACAAATGCCTTGGATCTGGCACTGGTTACTTACTCCAGAGACATTAGGGTTCAAGGGTAAAGTCTCAAAAGGAAAAAGGGTCACATCAATGTAGAGGAGATGAGGACACTTAGCTCTTCAGTCTCTATATTACCTGTGTACCTCTGGTCATCTTCAGATTTTCACAGATGGCAATACAGTTATGTGGTATGTCAACAAGCAGGGGACAGGAGGTCTTTTCTCCACTGTAGGTTGGCTTTGATAGCTGGGAAATTGCAATTCAACATAAACTTTTTCTCCCGGCTGTATATATACCTGCAGAGAAACACCATAGCAGACTTTATAAATAGATGCAGAGACCCTTACAAATAGATGCTAAACAATAAGGTCTTTCTCGACATGGTGCAGAAGTGGGGTACTCCACAGACAGATCTTTTTGCTTCCATACACAACAGACAGCTCAGACTTTTTTTTATTTAGGGCTACTATACACTTGGGCATGGAAAATGAATGCCATGAATTTTCCTTGGAAAAGGAAGTTACTTTATGCTTTCACTTCTCTTCCTTTGATTCTAAAATTCCTATTGAAGATCATGAAGTACAAACCAGAAATCTTGTTGATAACTCCCTTTTGGTCCAAACAACATTGGTTGCCCTTTTATTTCATCTGGCCAGGGGCAGTCATCACAAGTAAGTACACAAGATGGACGTGTGTACTCATAACAAAGGCTCTTTAATTCACTCAGGTATACAGACTTTAAATCTGACTGTTGGGGAATAGTTTTAATTTCTTTTGGGAACCAATTTTCTGAGGACATACTCAAGGCTTTACAAGAGGCTAGAAAACTAAACACTAAGAAATCTTATGTCTCCAAATGGAAAATATTTTTCCTGTTGTGCCGTCGACAGAATCAAGACCCTTATCACACGGGTATTCATAATATTCCAGCTTATTTGTGTAAGTTGCTCAATGCATTCTCTTCTGTTAAAGCACATCAATCAACAATTTCTGCTTGCCTACCTTTGGATCCACCACAGTCGTCTCAGCTTGAGGTCATACAGTTTTTGAAAGGCTTCCTGCATATTAGACTTCTCCCTCCTTCTTTGTTCAGGAAAAGCTTACGTTATCCCCTTTTGCACCTGCTGCCTCTGCTTCTCTTGAGTTTGAGAACTGTGCTATTGGGGTCTTTAACTTTTGCTAAGCAAGTTTCAGAGTTGCAAGCCTTAATGGCTGTTCTGTCTTTTCTTATTTTTTCATAAGGATAAGGTTACTGTCCATACTAATCCTTTTTTTTATGCCAAAGGTGATTATTTAACTCTGTTTGAATCAGACCATTAACTTGCCTACCGTTTTCCTTCCACTCAAAATTCAGGTGAGAGGATACTATATTCCTTGGATGGGCATAGACAGCTCAGGTTTGAGTTGGAGAAAAAGCACGTTTGTCAGTAAGTCTGATCAGCTTTTTGGTTTCTTTCTAGGACAGAACTTTGGGTGCTCCTGATGTTCTTCAGGTTTCACTGTTGCAGTCATCACATGTGGGTTATCTGCTTGCAGTAGCCCTCAGTTGGCCTGATTAACAAAGTCTTGGGTCCTGCGTCGGTTGCTGTCTCATCTTACATTACGTCAGGTAGTCAGGGGTATAAAGCATGCAGCCCACGCCATTACATCAGTCTTTCTTGCCGTGTGGTGCCCGAAGCAGAAGCAGTTTGCAAGTGCCAGTCGTCCGACTCCTGAAATTTTCGTTTTCGAGTTTCAGAACCGAAGTCTTCAACTAAGCTAAGTACCCAGTTGGGGAAACTTTTTCTTGCTCTAAACCAATGTCAGTAAAAGTCAATAATTGTATTTCTTGTGGAAAGCACAAAAAGTCAAAAGAAAACGTTACCACCAAGTAACACCAAACGTACCACGGCAAAAAGATCTCAGGAATCCAGAAAAAAAAAGTTTTTTTTTTTTCTGGATTCCTGAGATCTTTTTGCCGTGGTACGTTTGGTACTCTTGTAGAAAGCAAATACTTCATAAAGATTTTCATTCGTACTGCATTCCTTGCGTAGGCCCTGACCACGATGTACCACACTGTTGGTTTTGTGCCTTATTTAAACAATGAACTATTCGTCGTTGATTTATTTACGCTTCTAAATATTTTGGTACTCAGTTCAATTATCCAGATATGGCTTCGGTAAGCCACCCGACTACCGACATTCCGAAAAAATGCAAAGATAAAGACAGAGACAGACCGCATAGGTCCAAAGCTACCGACGATGCTTCTCCTAAGCTAGTCGCTAGTTCGCCGGTACTCAGTGAGGCGCTTTCACAGCCTCTGCTATACCCGCTACTTCAGATTCGCAGGCCTCTACTGAGACCCATTCGAAGTCCGGTATGCCGTGAGATGCTTCAACTGTGGAACCTGTCGATGTCTCTACCTTGAATGGGTCCGGCGCCGCTGTGCAGGCACTTGCTTCTGAGGGTGTATTCAGACCTACTGACTTGCATATTAAACTGACGCCATCTTCTTCTTCAAGGCCTAAAACTCAATCCATACCTAGAAAACTGGCACCCAGACTGCATGGTCAGGCCTCTATGCCTAAAAAACAAATGATAACAATGGCTGAAGACCTTATTACTTTAATCCGGGGAAGCCAACCTTCCCCTCTAAGAGACCTAGGACTGACTTTGCTAATGATTCTTGTGATCTGGATTCTGAAATTTCTGTTTCCTTTGAAGACCAGGATTTACCCTTATCTACCTATGAGGATTCTGATGCAGAGGACTCTGTTTCCTCTGCTTCCTCTCCAGAGGATTTCTCTTTTGGTGAAACCTTGCATACTCTTAGGGAGCATTTTCGGTGGGAAAGCCAGGATTACTCTGACTCTAAAAAGAGGCTTAGGGATTTCTTACTCCTGCCCCAACACAGGCCTCTAACTATCCCCCCTGTACTGGACATAGTTGATGATGCCTTCTCGGAATCTAGCTTGGCTCCTGACTCTCTACCTCCTGCTCCCATAAAACCTGATACATATTACAGGGTTGCTGACTCTCACAAGTTCCTTTTTAAAAATCCTACTGCAGATCCTGAGACCAATTCACAGGGACTCAAAGGCATTAAGGCTACTACTGCCAAAAATCCTACCCTCTCTGATAGAGATTCCAGGGTGCTGGATAGATGGGGTAAGAAGGTATACACTTCTTCAACCTTGGCCATTAGGGCCTTAAACTGCCAGTTTCATATGTTAAAGTATCAGCAGCACATTACTGGATTGCTTAAACAGAAAATGATGTTGATTCCTGACTGTGCTAAAAATAAAGATTTACAGGAGTTAATGCATTCTGCTGAACAGTTTGGAAAACATACTTTGCAATGTGGTTTTGATTCACTGGAGGCATCTTGCAGGGCTGTTGTCACTGGGGCTGTACTTAGAAGGCATGCTTGGCTTAAACAGCAATCTTTGCCAGATCATTGCTGGATGGTCCCTTAAACCAAGACTGCCTGTTTGGCAACAAAGCAGAAGTAGTACTTAAAAATATGGAGGAAAAAGCTAAATCTATGCAAACTTAGATTTCCTGCAAGTGCAACCTCCCAGATTTAGTAGGCATTGGCCCTCTAAAAATTGGTCCTTTCCTGCCTCTTCCAGGCCTTCTCAGTCTAAACCCAGAACCAGCAAAACACCCAGGCTTCAGTCCCAAGGTACTCACAGGGCTAAGCAATGGGGGGCTCCCACTTCCAAAACAGGCAGTGATAAGACTCCCCCTATGGTAAACTGTCTCAATGACTTAACTTTAAATCTTCCAAGCCCTTAGGGGAAAGATTGCCCGGCAGGCAAAAAGTTGGGAACTCATTACCCAAGACAAATGGGTTTTAAATATAGTTTCCCAGGGATACGGATTCCACTTTCACTCCTTACCAACCCCAAATGGTTGGCCAGACCTACCCCCAAATCAGTGGGCAGAGGCTCAAAAGCAAATTCTCACTCTCTTAAGCATCAGAGCTATTCAACTTGTTCCAGAAGAGGAAAAGGGACAAGGTTTTTACTCAAGACTTTGTCTTGTGCCCAGAAAAGACAACTCTTGCCGTCCTATACTGTACCTCTCTATCCTAAACACAGTTTTGGTAATTCCAAAATTCAAGATGCTAACTCTCCACCAGCTGCTTCCTATGCTAGGCAAGGATGCCTGGTTGCCAACAGTGGATTTAAAGGAAGCCTACCTGCACATCCCAATAAGGGAATCCTGCAGAAGATACCTACACTTCAAAACAGGCTACATGCACTATCAGTTCTCTGCAATGCCCTTTGGCTTGTCTACTGCACCCAGGGTATTCACAAAGTGCCTAGCTCCAGTCATTGCATTCTGCAGGCAAAGAAATATCCAAATATATCCATACCTGGACTATTGTCCAATTCAGGCAGAAAGTCAGGACATACTGTTGAACCATCTGGCTTTTGTACAGAAATTTCTAACTTCTCTGGGGTACACCATAAACGAAAAGAAATCACATCTTGTACCCTGCCAACAAATTGTATTCCTGGGTGCAAGCTTGGACACAACTTCCCAGATGGGACAATCTACTTCAAACTACTAGACACAAAGACCCAGCTATCTCCAAGGAAAATACTGCAAGCCGTGGGGTTCATGGCCTCCTGCATTCTACTAATTCCATATGCAAGACTGCATATGAGGAAACTACAATGGTATCTAAAAAGCCTATGGTGTCAACATTCCCAGGATCTAGAAGCAACAATTCCTATCATTCCTTGTCTACAGATAGAGTTCCTTTGGTGGGCAGACACCTGTCACCTAAACAAGGGACTGCCATTCACTGTACCCCCTGCCACTCAAACCCTAACAACAGACGCATCAGACTATGCATGCTGGGATCACTTGGCAGGGAAGTGCATTTAGGGCAAATGGAACCCAAATCAAATGCACCTGCACATCAATCAAAAAGAAATGTTAGCTGTACAGAGTGCCCTGACAGCCTTCAAGGACCACATCCGTCCAGGACAATTAATGGTAAAGACGGACAACACCACTGTTATGTGGTACATAAACAAGCAGGGGGGAACCCACTCATACCCTCTCTGCAGACTAGCCATGGCTCTGTGGAACACAGCCTTGAGCCACCAAGTGCACCTACAAGCTCAGTTCCTGCCAGGAAAGCTAAACACACTGGCAGATGACTCAAGCAGAAATCTCATGGATCCACACGAGTGGAAACTGGAACCAAAGATATTCAACATGTTGAGAAACAAATGGGGGAGCCCAGATATAGACCTGTTTGCCTCCCCCCAGAACTACCAATTGAAAAAATTCTACACAAGGACTCCCCACAAACAAGCTTGGAAAGTGAATGCCCTGTCCTTCACCTGGAAAAACCTATCAGTTTATGCCTTTCCCCCTCTGCCTCTCCTCTCCAAGGTACTATTAAAGATCAAACAGGACAAACCAAGGATGATACTGATTGCTCCAGACTGGCCACGCCAACACTGGTACCCCATTCTACGCAGTGTGTCACTGCTGGCACCATGGCACCTGCCTCAGGCCCCTGCCCTGCTGTGCCAGTAGGAGGGCCTGATTCTGCACTCACAGCTTCAAACCCTGAACCTGGCAGCCTGGCTAATTACCTAATCTCTCCGTTACCATCCCTCAGTAAGCAAGTGTTGGATGTCATTCTGGAGGCAAGGAGGCCTAGTACTAGAAAATTGTATGCTGAAAAATGGAAAAGATTCTGTTCCTGGAACCAAGCTCAGGGGACGGGCACAGCATCACCCAATTTACCTCAGATTCTTCAGTACTTAACTGAGATGCTGCACAAGGGCCTTTCCTTTTCCTCCATCAGAATTCATGTCTCAGCCATTTCAGCTCATTACAACACAGAACCACCCCTCTTCTCTCATCCACTGCTGAAAAAGTTCCTCAGAGGGGCCAAAAATTTAACACCACCCAGGAGAGCCCTTACTCCAGCCTGGGACCTTAACTTTGTATTGTAAAAACTCACTCTACCTCCATTTGTGCCAGCTGCAAGTGCAGAGTTGAAATTCCTTTCTTGGAAAACACCCTTCCTTTTAGCTATCACTTCAGTAAGAAGGGTGTCTGAATTACAGGCCCTCATGGCAGTGGATCCTTTCATCATTTTTCATGCGGACAAGGTGTCCCTCAGGACAAATCCCTCCTTCATGCCCAAGGTGGTATCCAGTGTGGCCCTTAATCAGTCCATTCATCTGCCAACTTTCTTTTCTAATCCACAGAACAGAGTGGAGCGAATACTGCACTCCTTAGAAGTGCACAGACAACTTAGATTTTATTTGGACAGGACTAAACCTCTCAGGAAATCTGAACAACTGATGGTTGCATTTGCTGCAAGGGCAGAGAGGAAGGCCATTTCAAAGCAAACCATTTCTAAATTGATAGGCCATTGCATTCATTTCTCCTATAAGCAGCATGGAAAACCTACCCCACAGGGGATTAGACCACATTGAACCAGGGCTGCATCTACCTCTACAGTCTTTTTCAGAGGTGTCCCTACCAGGGACATCCTAGAAGCTGCTACCTGGAGTTCTGTACATAGCTTCACCAGGCATTACAATTTGCCAATTTTCTCTAAATCCAGAGCTGGCTTTGCCACTGCAGTCTTGCATGGCCTTATAGCTGGTCCTAATGCTATCTAATTACCTCCTCCAATCCTTAGATTTGGGAATCTACCCAAATGCGATGACTGCAACAGTGAAACACGAAGAACATAGTACAGTTGTGTACACTTACCGTAAATGTAGATGTTCGATTGTATTCAGTGTTGCAGTCTTAGTTACCGTCCATCCAGCCCCCTGACTTCTATTGGCTGTAACTCTATTCTTACTTACTATGTTTAAATCTTTTTGGTGTATTTGCTTTTTTGTTGGTGTTGTAACCTTATGTATATATAGTTGCTTCCCATTATGTGGGCACCTGACATCTGGGGAAGAAAAACTGATGTAATGGCTTCGGCTGCATGCTTTATACCCCTGACTACCTGACGTCATGAAAGATGAGACAGCAACCGACACAGGACCCAAGACTTTGTTAATCAGACCGACTGAGGGCTACTGCAAGCAGATAACCCAAATGTAATGACTGCAACAGTGAATACACTCGAACATCTACATTTATGGTAAGTGTACACAACTGTACTTTTCCAAATAAGCTACTTCCAATTGGATGTCTATGGCTATCTCTTTTTGTTGCTCTTTGCACAGTAAAGAGTTTGTGTCTCCAGTTACGATACTTCTTCAAGGACTTTCTTCAGTGGCCTGTATTCTAAATATAATCTTGAAGCAGCTGCTTGGTCTTTGATTGAGACTTTTACAAAACATTACAAGATTGATGTTTTCACTTAAGACTGGTGCAGGATTTGCTCAGGTGAATCTTACTTGGTCCATACTGCTGTTCAGGTTTCCTCCACCCTGTCTTCTTAGATAGCTTAAGGAATCCCCCATTAGGTAATACTGCAGTGATCATGGAGAGACATGGTACAATTGTATAAGAACTTACAGTAACAGCACATCTTTGATCACTGTTAACAGTATTCTCCCTCATTCTCTGTTCTTTTTTTCTTTTAATTCTGTTTGGCTGAGGTGGTTTGTTTTTTTATTTTTTCCCACCTCTTTTTTGACTTGTGCATACGTCTATAGTTGCTTCTACATCAGCTGTTTTGTCGTGGGACAAGAAGGTCCTGAGGTACTTTGAGCCCATGCATTCTTTATGTCCCTGTGCCTCTGTGGGTGCCCAGGCTTTGGTATATTGGCTGAACATTTGGCTATCTTTGGCAGGATATCCCCACAGCATACCTCTCAACCTGGAAACATCAAAAATCTGAACAAGGGCCCGGAAAAACAGCTACAAATTTGTACGCTGATTAATGTAAAATTTGCGTACATAATTATGTAACCCCACCCTCTCCAATGGAATTGTGGAATACCAACTTGCAAACACAAACTGAAGAAAGACAACCAAAATAGGGCATGAGAAGTCCCCCTGCAGCCATTCGAGTATCCCATTACCTGGCTATTTTACCCCGTTTACCAAAAACACTAATGTGTGCATGCATCCTGCTTTACTTCTACAATGATTATTTGAATTTTACTTTTATATTTTATAGGACGATGCACAAACACTAATAGATATCTGCTAAACAAAGTAATACTGTCTCACAATGAAAATAGACTTGGCATTAAAATTTCTCTGCCCTTGAAACTCACATTCATTGAAACAGCATTGAAACCCACACCACATCAAAGAAAATGCATCTGGCCAGTGGCGGATACAGATTATTTTTGGGCTGTTTTCAAATCATAGGCCCTTTGCACACAAAACAAGAAACATACATGCATTCTTTGATATACCTTCCTGACTTTATTGAATTATATTCCTTGTATAATAATAAAACACAATTGTTAGACTTAAGTTAGAGCTCATTTTAAATTTATTGTTTGAACTTTTTTCCAGTACGCAATAAAACAAAATGCATGAACCAATAATGACAAAACTGCCCAATTCAAAATATTTCCATCATAAAAGTCTACTTTTTCTCTCTCTCACACACACACACACACACACACACATATATTATATACATATATATAAATAGAATGACAGTAGTGTAAGCCATAGGCATCTTGCACAGCTTCTCGCACTTATTTTCAATTAGTTTTTTTTTGGGGGGGGGGGGCAAAAGGCCAAAAGACCTTGACAAAGGCCAGGATGTGGAGTGACCCTTCTAGAATCTCACTTCACACTCTGCTCAGTAGTTCTCACATCATCTGCCATTTCTGATGCAAATTTAAACAGGCTATTAGGCTGACAGGTCTTTATCATATGAGCGAATCACACAAATTGCGAACACTCATAATATCAAACGTACCGGACCTCAAAGTGTTTTTTCTGAGATCGCGGTACAGTGGAGAATGGGATATTTGCCCTTCCTCACTGTAGTGCGATCTCAAAGTTGGAATATATATTTAGCGGGGGGCACAATAGGAAGTTTGAGGTCCGGTATGTTCGATATTATGAGTGTTCACAATTTGTGCGATTCGCTCATATGATATAGACCCAGGCTGACAAGGTCATTCTAAATAATATTGGCCTTGCATACAAACCAACTTCTGTGATTGTGACTGTTTTCAGTATTCATTGGGACCAAATCGTTATGATTCAAATAAATAACACATTTTATACTGTTACAGCCCCTAAAAGATCAAGTCCTTCATCTGGCAAGCTTGGGATTCATGCCTGAGGCCTTAAAATTAAGCCAGATTGTGGTTATCACCTGCCCATCTCTTCACAGAACAATCTCTGTTTGGGCAATTGTGTTTTGAAAATAAATGTTCAACAAAAACAATTCCAACTTTCATGTAATTGTCACAGAAATCTAAGTCTGAAACAGATCAATATGAAACGAAACAGTAAAAATAAAAGTCTAAAACCAATGAGGTGTTATTTTGCTGATAATGTGAAATACTAGTCCTCTATAATGACTGTGACTATGGTTTCACTGTAAAACCCATTAATGTAAAAAATAAAGTCCTATTTGGACACCTGAAAATGTGGCAAGGTTCTTCAAGCTTTGGTTGCTCCGCCTTTCGAGCTTGCAGCAACTGCAGATATGAAAATTTTATCTTAGAAAACAGCTTTTCTGGTGGCTATTACCTCTGCAAAAAGGTTTTCAGAGTTACAGGCCTTGTCCATCAAAATTCCTTACATGATTTTTCACAAAGATAGGGTTTCCCTTCGAACCAATCCATCCTTTCTTCCTAAGGTAGCATCACCAGTCAATGTCAATCAGATCATCAATCTGCCTGTGTTTTTTCCTAATTTTACTAACAAGATGGAATACAGACTCCACGTGTTGAATGTTCATAAACAGTTATGATTCTATTTACACAGGACAAAAAATTTCCCTCCAAAGTCACTATAGCCAGATGGATTTCTTCATGCATCCAGCAGGTCTATAAGGATAGAGGCATGTCTCCTCCAGGTCAGGTGAAAGCTCATTCCACTACGTCCATGGCTATGACTGCCGCCTTTTTGTCTACAGTATCTTTGGATGATATTTGTTCTGCAGCTACTTGGTCCTCATCTCATACTTTTATTTCTCATTACAAATTGGATTTGACTTCCAGAAGGACAGCATCCTTTGGTTCCGCGGTGCTCCGGAATATCCTTCCATGAAGGCCTCCCAGGAGTTTTAGCAGCTGGAGACTCTGTCCCACAGGTTGAAGACCAAGTGAAGTAAACTACTTCAGATAAAGAAGTTATGTACTCACCATAACGTTCCATCTGAGTAGTTTCATTTGTCTTCAGCCGTCTCTCCCTCCTTCCCCCAGACCTTGGCATATGATCAGCCTACGGGCTACAGTATAGGTCACAAGTAAATTTTTCAGGTCAGGTTCTCAGTATAAAGTTCAGCAAACTCAATCTGGGAATGGAAGGCAGTGGAGGTGTATTATGGGTAAGGGGAGGAGTTTGGAGCTTGGAGCTGATGCTAGTAAAAGTTGCTGGCTCAAATCCGATACAGATCCGTAACCCCCAGCTTGAAGACAAATGAAGTACAACTACCCAAATGGAATGTTATGGTGAGTACATAACTTCTTTTTATTGAACATTAAAAGGGTGCTTAGAGAATGCTTAGAACAGGTGACAATGGCGAGGAGACATTGAGGGGGCCCAAACCTGAAATTTGCTGAGAGCTGGGGCCCCAAAATGTTAGGGACTGACCTTGAAAGCTGTTTTAAGATCAGTGACTCATAGAGGGTGCACGCTTAGCAAAGGATGTTTAAACTGCACTAATTCACTGCATTTTAAAAATCTGCAGTTGAGATATCCGATTCCGTAGTCTTGTGTGTCTTTCTCTCTTTTGTCTGTGTCTTTTAACAAGTAACTTATCGTAACTTTTTTGTCTATATAAAGCTGTAGAAATACTGGGTCAGTTTTAGTTAAGTTGCCAGTACATTTTAATATAACTTGGGCTTCCTCAGGTATTTGTAATAACTAAGGTTAGCTGAATTCATTTGAAAGAAAGCAGAATCTTTTTGTTAGTAACACTGCATCACTTTTTGTTGTAAGTGTTGCTGTTGCGTTATTCCTCATTTTTAAGCTGCAGTAAAATGCAGATGTTCTTCGTGTTTCACTGCTGCAGTCCTAACCATTGGGTTATCCATGCTGTGGTAGCACTCAGTCGGTCCGAATACCAGAGTCAAGGTTTTGTGCGTCGGCTGCTGTCACATGCTGGGTGACGTTAGGTCGTCCAAGCTATAAAGGAGAGCAGGAAATGCCATTACCTCAGTCTTTCTTGTCGTGGAGCCCATAGCAGAAGCAATTTGCAACAGTGCAGGTTTGCTTTTTCCAGATTTCAAACTTTAGCTGAAAACACCGATGTCCAAAAAAGTCAGTAACTGTCTTGCCTGTGGAAAGCAAATACCACACTGAGACTTCCATTCTTACTGCATCACTTGCTTAGGCCCAGATCACAATGTACTCCGCTGTCTGTTCTGTGCCCTCTTTAATGCTAGAGCATTTCTTTGTAGAGCTCTGTTTGTAGTCAGTTATTTTCGTCTTCAGTCTCCAATTACCAGTATGGCATCCGTCAGTCAGCAAACCACAGATCTTCCAAAAAAAGTAAAGATAAGGGTAGAGATGGTCCGCATAAGGCCAAGCATTCCGACGGCACCACCGCTAAATGGGTCGTCAGTTTTTCGGAATTCAATGAGGTGCTTTTGCAGCCCCTGATGCCCAACTCAATTAGGTGCTTTCGCAGTCCCTGATGCCCGACTCGATTGCTTCGCAGGCTTCTACTGAGACCCTTTCCGAGTCCTGTATGCCGCAGATGTCTACATTGTCTAGTGAGCCTTCGGCTGTCTCTGCCTTGGTTGGGTCCAGAGCCACTAAGCAGGCACCGGCTTCCTAGGATAATGCTCGCACTTTGGATTCACTGCAAGGCCTTCGCCCTCACTTCCGTCTAACACACCGACAGCACCGAGGGATACTGTTCAGGCCAGACTTAGAGCTACCCCCAAGAAAACAGCAAAACATCTCTATTCCACTACTCCTCCCCCTCCTCAAACTAGAATGGTTAAAATGGTGGAAGATCTCATCACTTTCATCTGAGGTAATCAGGCCACTCCAGCCAAAAAGAGAAGGGAACCTTCTCCAGATATCCAGTCGGATTTAGACTCAGAGGGATCTGACTCCTCTGTTTTTGAAGAGGAAAATCCTCTTACTGCCTATGAAGGCTCAGATGCAGAAGAATCTATTCCTTCTGCATCACCTCGGGAGGACTTTTCCTTTAGGAAACCCTCCACACCCTCAGGGAATACTTCCAGTAGGAATCAACAGATTTCCCTCAATCCAAGAAAAGACTAAAGAGAGTTTCTGGACCAACCCCAGCATAGGCCACTGGCCATTCCACCCATCTTAGAGGTGGTAGATGATGTTTACCAAGAATCTAGCCTTACCCCTGACACCCTTCCACCTGCCCCCAGAAAACCTGACAGGTACTACAGGGTACCTGACTCACATAAATTCCTCTACAGAAATCCTACAGCAGATCCAGAGGTGATTACTCAGGGACCTAAGGATGTTAAGGCTATCTATGCAAAGAATCCTACTCCCTCAGACAAAGAATCCAGGGCCATGGACAGATGGGGTAAAAAAAGTATATACCTCGGCAACTTTCACTGTAAGGGGTCTCAACTGTCAGTTCCATATGTTAAAATGTCAACAGCACACTTTGGAACTTTTGAAACAGAAAATTTCTGCTTTACCAGATTTTGCCAACAATAAAGAGATAGCAGAATTACTGCACTCTTCATCTCAGGTAGCAAAGCACTCATTGCATTGTGGATCTGACGCCCTAGAAGCTTCTAGCAGGGCAGCAGTGACAGGATCTGTTATCAGAGGACATGCATGGTTGAAGGAACACCCTCTCCCTGATCATGTCAAAGCTAAAATCATGGATGCACCTCTTGACAAAGACTGCTTGTTCAGACAGAAAACTGAAGAGGTACATAAAAAGATAGAAGACAAAGCAAAATCAATTCAGACTGTTAAAATTTTTCTTCAAGTACAACCTCCTAGGTTCAGCAGAAATTTTCCCTCTAAACACTGGTCCTTTCCTGCATCAAACAGGCAGGCACAAGGCAAAATCCATAGGGACAGATCCAACAGGACTCAAACTCAGGGCCAGCAAAGAACTAAACAGTGCCCCCCCCCCCCACACACACACACACTAGAGCAGGGAGTTCAAAAGCAACCCTGCATGGAAAAACTCTCAATGACTACCTTTCCCATCTCTGCCTGCCTCCACCACACAAAAAGCTAGGAGGAAGGCTATCTCTATGCAGAGAAAATTAGAACTATATTACAAAAGATCAATGGGTCTTAAAAATCATTGCTCTGGGTACAAATTCAATTTCTGAGACTACCACCTCCAAGAGGGTATCCAGACCTACCTCCAAACCAGTGGGCAGAAGCACTAAAGCAAGTACAAAACCTAATATCCCTAGGGGCAGTAGAACCTGTACCTCCAGAACAAGTTGCAAAAGGATTCTGTTCCAGACTATTCCTTGTTCCCAGGAAAGAGGGGACTTGGAGTCCCATCCTGGACCTATATTTTCTCAATACCTTCCTGGTAATCCCAAAATTCAAAATGCTTCCCTTACAACAGCTTCTACCGATGCTTCCAAACAAAGCTTGGATAGTCACCCAATAAGGGAATCATGCAAATAATTTCTGCACTTCAGAGCAGGATCATTACACTTTCAATTCTCTGCTTTGCCATTTGTCTTATTTACTGCTCCCATGGTATTCACCAAATGTCTAGCTCCTGCCATTGCCTTTTACAGGCAAAACAATGTACAGATGTACACAGCTCAGATGCCTTAGTGGTAACTTGCTGTGGCTATGGAGTGCAGGGTCCTGGGTTCAAGACTTGCAAGGTTTGATTATTTAAAACAAAAACTACTCACCTCTCTGGGGTTCACTATTAACGAAAGGAAATCAAAACACACACCTACCAGGAAAAACATATTTCTGGGAGCCTTACTGGACACACAACAGCGAATGGCCTTTCTGTCCTCAGAAAAACAAAGTTTCCCACCAAAATACTTCATTACTCTGGCCTCCCAAACCCAGCTTTCTGCCAGGAAATTCCTGCAAGCTCTAGGGTACATGACTTCATGCATCCTCCTGGTACCTCTGGCCAGACTGCACATGAGGAAAATTCATTGGTACCTGAAGAGCGTATTGTGTCAACACGCACAACCTCTGGACACCTCCCTGCTTGTGATCCCTTGCATAAGATCTGAGTTCCTCTGGTGGGTCCAGGCCTGTGCTCTGAACAAGGCACTTCCATTCACCCTTCGTCCATCAGACCAGACCATAACTGCAGATGCTTCGGGCGTAACCTGGGGTGCCCACCTAGAAGGCAGATGTGCCGAAGCTCTCTGGGATGCACATATACTACCCTTGCACATCAAGCAAAAGGAAATGATAGCAGTGCAAAACTCTCTGGCATCCTTCAAACCCTACCTCAAGCCAGGGGTTCTTCTCATAAAAACAGATGATAACAAGCAGCCTCATCCAAGGGACTATATCTTATAGCCCAATACCTACTGGGCATCAACAACACCCTAGCAAACCACCTAAGCAGAAATCTGCTGGACCCACATGAATGCCAAATCCACAGAGACATTTGTCTGCAAATTACCCACACATGGGGGACCCCCAGGTGGACCTCTTTGCCTCATTTAAATCACCAAGTACAGAAATTCTGCACCAGGGATACCATTACCTGGCCTGGAAGGTCAATGCCCTGACCTTCCATTGGAATACCCTCTTTGTGTATGCATTCCCACCTCTTCCTCTCACTCCAAAAGTATTAATCAAGATAAGGGAGGAAAAACCAAGAGCAATACTCTTTGCCCCAGATTGGCCCAGACAGCATTGGTACCCTCTGCTGCGCAGCCTATCTCACAAGCCTCCCCTGATAGTTACCTCTGATACCTCACATGCTATCCCAGGGGGAGGGGCAATGCTGCACCCAGACTTTCAGACACTCAGGCTCTCAGTATGGCTTATTCTACCAAAACCAACAAGTAATTTATGCTAAGCAAGCAAGTTCTTGACATCATCACAGAAGCCAGAAGGCCCAACACCAGAAAATCTTATGCTGGAGAATGGAAAAGATTCTGCTCCTGGAGCCAGTCCAAAGGGTCAGACATGCATCTGCCCTCCATTGCTCTTATTCTAGATTGTCTTGCTAAGCTTCTTAATAAGGGTCTCTTCTTCTCCTCCATAAATATTCATGCCTCTGCCATCTTGCCACACTTTGATACAGAACAGCCATTGTTCTCCCACCCTCTTATCAAACTATTCCTTAGAGAAGCCTCTAATATCAGGCCTTCCAGAAGACAGCCCACCCCAGCCTGGGACCTGAACTATGTTTTAGAAAAGCTTACTTTGCCTCCCTTTGAGCCTGCAGTATCCTCAGAATTAAAGTATCTCTCTTGGAAGGCTGCCTTGAGAGTGTTAGAGCTTCAAGCTTTAATGGCCATTGAGCCATTTATCATCTTCATGCAGACAGGGTCTCCCTGAGAACCAACCCCTCCTTCATGCCAAAGGTAGTTTCGGATATTACCCTCAACCAGGCTATCCACCTGACCACTTTCTTCCCTAACCCTCAGAACAAGGGGGAAAGGATACTACATTCTTTGGATGTGCACAGGCAACTCAGATTTTATCTGAATCGTACGAAGATATTCAGGAAAACTGACCAGCTCTTTGTCAGCTTTGAAACAGGGGCACAGGGGAAATTAATATCCAAACAGACCATTTCCAAATGGATAGCACACTGCATCCAGTTTTTCTACTCCTTGCATGGAAAACCACCCCCTAGGAACATCAGAAGCCATTCCACTAGGACAACCTCTACTTCCACAGCATTCCTTAGAGGGGTACCCACCAAGGACATCCTGGTAGCTGCCACATGGACTTCATTCCACACCTTCACCAAACCTTCACCAAACATTACCATCTGAATCTATTCTCAAAAGCTAGGGCTTTGTTTGCCTCTGCAGTTCTGCAGGCCATGCTCACCCAATCTTAAGTTTCTATCAGCCTTTCACCCTTCTCCTCAGCTTTGGGAATCTTTCCACTGGTTAGGACTGCAGCAGTGAAACGTGAAGAACATAGTACAGTTGTATATACTTACCATAAATGTAGATGTTCGAGTGTTCTCACTGCTGCAGTCATGCTTTCCCTCCCTCCCTTCTTCCCCCTGATATCTGCTGTCCTGGGAGAGAGAGAGACATGTTTCTGTGGGGGTCTCTGACTCCGGACTACTATTAATTATTAAAATTGGACTTCTTTGGTTGGTTAAGGCAAGAAAAACTGAGGTAATGGCGTTACCTGCTCTCCTTTATAGCTTGGATGACCTGATGTCACCCAGCAAGCGACAGCAGCCGATGCACAAAACCTTGACTCTGGTATTCGGACCGACTGAGGGCTTACCACAGCATGGATAACCCAATGGTTAGGACTGCAGCAGTGAGAACACTCGAACATCTGTATTTTGTCTGTATACAAGAGTGAGTGTGAAGCCTGTGGTATGGGTCCTGCTGTTTTGAAGGGATTTTTATTTTCAGAGAGGTAGCTGGTGTGCTGCATTATCATTAATATTTTTACTGTATGTACTGATAATTTATGCATCCTTAAACTGCAGTAAAATGCAGTCTGTATGAATACATCAGAGAAATATGTGTGGTGTGGGTCCTGCTATTGTCTGAATGGCTGTTTGGGAAGATTATACATGCTGATACCCAATTTGCATATGTTTTAATTCTGTAGTGGACTAAAGAAGGTTGGTTTTGCACTGCATAAGTCGTGTCATATGTGACTCTCATGACTAATTTGTATGCAGGATTTTGGCCTGTTGAGTGATTGGAGTAAATTATGCTTCTCATCACAGGGGAGTAAAACAATGAGAAGGAATCTTGGTCTGCAGTCCGTTTTCTCCCACATCCCAAAAACATGCCACTGAGTGAACTGGACATTCTCTAAACTGCACCTGAACTTGCTTTCAGTGAGTGAATGAGTACAGTACATGTCAATTCCACATTAAACAGATGTCTCTATCAGGAATGATTTTCTCTTTCTGCCCATTAACTGCCAGAATGGGCTCCAGCTTCCCAATGAGTATGAATAAGATAAAGCAGATGTCAAAGAATGAATGAATATTTGTTTTCATAAAGCGTTCTTTTATTGTCAACTTGTAATAAGAACATCTATTTATTGAGTGTTATCCTTCTACATGTAGCTAAATTGCATATAAAAATTATACCAAACAGTTAAGGCTTTAAATGCACAACATTTATGTACTTGCTAGGGCCCGAGGCACACCATGGAGACTGGTTTCAACATTTAAAAAACTAAGGTCCAGAAAAAAGTCAGTGGAGTGACACAAGTTTCAGTGCTAGAGCTATTTCTGCTGAATATGCCAATACAATGGAGCTGGAGAGCTAAATCAACTGGTTCGCTGAAAAAAAAAAAACACGAAGATTGATATGTAGTTACTGGAGAAAGAAGATGCAGTTCTTCATATAATGACAAATGTACAGCTCACAGAGTGGGGGGCAGGTAGCAGCTAGGTCTTCAAGCAAATGAAAAAAATGCAGGGTTATGTATTTCAGTACAATGGGGAGGGCGCACATGATGTTTAAGGTAAGGATCTGCTGGCTGTAACTGTCTACAGGCTGTCTTACTTTTAACAAATGGAGGCCATTGAAAAAGGGCAATATGTTGCTGCCATGCAGAACTAAATTAATGGGCTCTGGATTCTTCCACTGTATTTAGCAATAATACACATCTGGAATACTGTCTAGGCCTGATTGAGGAACAAAAAAAGTTCTAGCCTCAAAATGTAACACGCTACTTGTTAAAAATATGTGCCTGAAATCCCACACAAAGTTAAGCCCTGAATGCAAATGTAGAAAAATATAATATCAGTATTTATTTCTGATCGTCATTACTGTGTTAACATACCACTTTAACATTCCACTGGCATTCGCCAGCTGTGTCCCCCTAACGTGCTTCACCTCATCTGAACTATACCTCTGTGAAAAGTAGCCCATTACAGGAAGTGAACAATGAACAGTTACTAAAATAGAAGTTGAATGGATAGGATAAAGAACACAGAAAGATGAAAAATGTAAAACATATACACAATGAAACAATGAACAAAAAAAGGATAAAATGTGGATTTAGACTATTACAACCAAAGGAGTGGAGCAGACCTGAAGAGGAAGGATGGGTAAACACTGATGGCAGCTGTTTCATGTCAGATTAGACAGTGCATTTTCATGCAAGAGGATACAGAGCAGTTGAACCATTTGCCACAAAGAATGATGGTGTACAGTCTAAAAGATGGAACTCAAGAATCACTGAGACAGAAGAATCTAGGAGTTCATCAGGGGACAGTTGTAAAAGGATTAGCTACAAGAAATGGGTATACTCAATGCACCAAATGTCTTTATCCTTCAGTTACTGTTGACGAGTTCAGAGTTTCCATGTTCATTACTATTACTTGTCAAGTTGACATGCATGCTAAATGCAGCCTAGGGCATTTATAAACAGTCAGGGACATCAAGACAGAGTCAGACTTTGTCAGCAGAAGCAGTTCAGGCAAAGCTTACATGCGGTGAATGCTGTCAAATTACTATACAGTGCAGTAAATAACAAGAAATACAGTTGCACTGGCAACACTGTTGAAACAGTCAAGCTTATAGCTTTGTTTTATTTAATTCCGTAGGCTTTCTGCGTATTTAATTATCTCAGTAACTGTGTATTTCTTGTGCTTTAAATAATTTTACATATGCTGTTGGCTTGTATTGTGGCAGCAAATGATCTTCAAACCAGTTCACTTTACTGGTTACCAAATAAACAAACATCTTAATAACAGACCTTCCAGAAACTGAAGTAACATTGTTAAACTTTGAGAAGAATTCTCAGAAACCAAACTAAAAACGAGAAAGTATCAGATCTGATGTTGTCTATCTTCATTTCATTCTTGGCAGATGGGTTCAGTTCCGATATCAGAACTGACTCACCCGTTACTACAGCTCGTGCCAGCCAAAAACTCATGAGCTTCAGCTCTGCCCAAAATCCCTCTCTCTAAGTTACCTCAGATCTCATTTACAGCTTTCCGAAACAGTTGTGTTTAGCCGAGACTCTCGAGTTTCTTCCATTTAGGTAATTTTCAACTATATTTCTCACATATCTCTTAGATTTTTTCCACTTCTGTACCGTATCTTTGTTTACACTTTTCTATCTCTCTACCCCATCTGTACACTTGGTGTACTTTTTGCCATTGTTGATAGTTTTTTCCCCTCTCCACTTTCTTTCTACTTTACTTTTCCCTTGTCGGTACATATTTTTGTGTACTCCTTTTCTATCATTGTTGATAGATAATCTTTAAAAAAATAAAACCGCTATATTTCCCTTTCTTGTTCCATACCATGACTGACAAAGGTAAGGCCCCTTCTCGTTTAAAAAAATTCCAGAAGTGTGGCCATGAATTTCTACCTCGGATTTTCATGCGCTATGTGTTTACTGTCTTGGACCTCTCCATCTCCAAGAAGACTGTAGAATCTGTCATGCTTTTGGTCACAGAGCGTTAGTTGAAAGGCATAACAAATTAATCTTGAAGAGTCTTCTGCCATCTGCCTTTGGAGAAGCCGTATCTACTGGTGACAAAGCTAGAACAGATGATCTGATGCTATCTGTGTCATTACTGATCACGGATGGGTCTTGGATCTGACCTCTGAACCAAGCTGGCAAAGTAAGCAATAGCTCCTGAGCTCTAGCTCCTCCCCTCCCATGATCCCCTGCTACCCATGATCCTCAGATCTCATTTGCTGTAAATCTTGAGTGGACGTGCTCTCTGCTGCTCTAGCTTCAACAGTTGGATAAGTAACCCTTTTGAATTCTTTTTGGCGACTTCTTTCTCTCTCTTCCCTGCTATCTTAGTTTAGTGACCGTTTCCTCCCCTCTGTAACATTTGTGTGTGTGTGTGTGTGTGTGTGTGTGTGTGTGTGTGTGTGTGTGTGTGTGTGTGTGTGTGTGTGTGTGTGTGTGTGTGTGTTTCAATGTCTGATCAACACTCTGGGTTTAGACATTGCTCCTCACATGGTCGGAAGTTAGCTCCCACCCGATAAGCATGAGGAGTCCGTCCACCGTCTAGGAGAGCCCCATTTACAGGTTGAATGTGAAATGTGTGCAGGTTTCAACTCTAGGGATCTCCTAGACCGTAGAAACAAATTATTGCTTAAAGGGCTTGCCAAGGGGGGGGGGGTGTCACCTGGTTTCAGGTTCTCCCGCTAAAGCCCGCTTGGATTCCAAGAGGAAGCCCCCTTCCTCTCGGGGCTGTCCTGCTAAACGGCTAGGCTCTCTGATCCCAGTTCCCCAGATCCGAGCCCAGCCTCAAGGGCCTCAGCACCCACAGTCTGATTCAACTCCTCAGAGACCCTGAGGTTCTCAGATCCATCTGTATCAAAGACACCCTCAGCTCCGACTGGTCCATCAGATCTGTCCGTGGGATCCTTACTGTCCTTGGATCCATCTAGGCTGTTGGATCCAGCAGCTTCCTCGGAGCCAATTCTCATCTAGGAAGCCCTGGGCACTAGTAAAAATCAGATATGAGGCAGTGCAGTAGGTCCTCCTCCAGGGACCGTAGGCATTCTGCCAGGTCAGACCATTCTTCCATTTCCTCCAGGTCTACTAGAAGTTTTCTCCCTTCAGACATGGATTGGATGATTAGGAGCTTCCTCAAAGCCCAAATCGAACTGGGGCTGTTACCATCCCCTAGCCACTTGCCAAACAGCTCTTCATCTTCGTCGGAAATGCTCTTTCCTCCTCCGACTCATGTGAGCTCAGTGTCCCAGGTTCAGCGCATGTCCAGGGAGAGGCCTTTGGTGTCAGGTAATGTTCTCATTCCCACACCATGTGGGTCCCTGGCAAGCTCATTTCTATTGCCCGTAGAGCTGGCAATGCCTTGGACCTGAAAGGTCTGCAGGGCCCACTAGGGTGGGGGATCAGGTCCAGAGTGTTCGGACCATTCCCTTCCCTTGGGGACTTCCACTCTGGACAGTTCAGGACCAATATCATCTGAAGACATCGGTGCTGGGTCGAGATCCTCCCTTCCGGCTCGATGGGCCTTGCCGGATGGGGAGGAGGGTGGGGCGTCCTCCCGTCTGTCAGCCTTCCAGGCAATAGAAAGGATCATCTCTAGATGGTCAGTAACCTCTTCCTCCGCTGTACCCTCCCCTGCTCAGTTCTGCCTTAGGTGGCGAGTCCTCATCTTCCATTTGGTGTCAACTTTCCAAGGAGGACCTTCAGAAGGGCATTTCTCCCATTGGGGTACCCTCCTCTTCTGAGTCCTTCCCAGAGCCCATGGTGGAGGAGCCTCCTCACAGAGAACATGCAAGAGGAGGCACTTGGACTTCCCTCAAGAGTCCCTCACTAAGGACACGGATTTTGAGGAAGAGGACAGGTCCCTCAGACTTCCGCCCAAGGAGGTATCCTCTGGGGATATGCTGGAGAACCTTAAAGAGCGGGGCAGTTGGTCTCCCCCCACCCCGTCCTCAGAAGAATCTGTGTTCCTGAAGGCCTTCGGGACAAGCCCATCTTTCTCCTGGGTGTTTCCTCCTGCAGGTGAGCTTGTCCAGCTTATTTCCTGCAGGATGTGGAAGGAACTGGACACATTAGAACCAGTTCCTAAGAGAGCAGGCAAATTACTGAGTTCGCCTAAGGATAAAGACTTTTGGAGCAAGGGTGTCTCAGTTGATCCCATTGTGGTTGCTGCAGCCACTAGAAAGGAGCTTGCAGAACAGAGCTCTATGGTGCACCCCTCAAATAGAGAGTCTAGGGCACTTGAACTTTTTGGGAAGCGCATGTATGCCTCAGCTACATTTGGACTGAGAGCTGCGAATTATATGGCACACTTCACATGGCTGCAAAGGGATTTGGTATCTGAGCTTTCCTCTTCCCTTTCAGGGTTGCTGCCTCTGGAGAGCCTTAAGCTAGTCTCTCTGAAGCTTTCTACTTTCACATCCCTGGCCAACCCCTCGATGAGGTTGCTCTGTAATGCAGTACAGGCCACCTCTCAAGCAGTGAGCACAGGCATTGCTATCAAGCGCCATGCCTGGCTTCGCCTTTGAAGGTTTGCAGACAACTTCAAGGCGTCCTTTATCAATGCCCCATTTGATGGATCTACCTTGTTTGGGCCTCCTGTCAAGGAAACCTTGATCCTCAGTGAGGAGGAGGGAAAGACTTTGTCTGTGGTTGGGATCAAGTTTTCTACTCCCCAGTATTCTTTCTCCAAGAACCAACGGAGTAGTAAGAAACTGTAGTTCTGCAGGGTTTATTCTCCCTTCTGGGATGCTCCTCAGGAATCCTCTTCTACTAGTCTGGGAAGGGGGGTTTGATAATAGATGCCGTCCTAGAGGCAGAGGAGGTCTGCAAAATCAGGGTGCCTAAGAACCCTTCTCGAAGAAATCCCCACAGTGCTTCTGAAGCGCTGCCCGACTGTCCTGCCATGGAAACAGTCGGGGGCCGCAACTCCTGGCACCCTCTGGCCTGGGCTACTATTTCTTCAGTTAGCTCTCGCAGGTGTTCAAGACCCTCTTCAAAAAAGAGCCATCCAAGAGGTCCCAATAGGACAATGAGGGTCTGGAACCTACTCTCTCTTCTTTTTAATGCCCAAGAAAACCGGGGACCTACAGCCCAATCTGGACCTCACTGTCTTTACTGGCAAGTTTAAAATGGTGAAGTTCTGGATGGTCACTGTTCAGTCCATTCTTCCGCTTCTGCGCAAGGATGATTGGATGTGCTCGGTGGATCTCAAGGATGCGTACTATCACATAAAAATAGATGCCTCAGGAGGTACCTGCACTTCCGGTTGGGGGCCAGTCACTATCAGTTCCGAGCTCTACCCTTTGGTCTCACCTCAGCCCCCGGGTGTTCACCAGATGTTTGGCAGTGATAGCACCCTATCTCCGGCTGCAGGGGTTTCAGGTCTTTCCTACCTAGATGATTGGCTCCCACAAGGCATCAAATCGTTCGAGCCACAAACTACACTGTCAACCTCTTTCGAGACCTGGGCATCACAGTCAACCTTCAAAAGTCTCTTCTTGCTCCATGCCAGAGATTGGAATTTATAGGGGTTATTCTGGACTCTGTTTCAGAGACTACAGCTCTTTCCCCACACAGAATAGAAGCAATTCGGGATCAAGTACACTTTCTGTTGGATCGGGAGAGTGTTCCTTCCCATTTGATCCTACAGGCCTTCGGTTCCATGGCGGCGGTGATTCAGCTAGTCCCTTTCACCAGGTATCACATTTAAGTTCTTCAGTGGACCCTTGCGGCGTAGTGGTCTGCCCGTCTCCATCCAATGTCCATGACGGTCAAGCTACCTCAGGTCTACCAGCATCACTTAGCATGGTGGCTGCAGTCCAAAGACCTTCTCCTAGGGAGACCCTTCTGTCTCCCTCAGCCCCAAGTCATGGTGACCACTGATGCCTCCCTGTTGGGGTGAGGAGGCATTTTCAGGGAAGGACGGTCCAAGGCATGTGGGCCCCATTAGAGACCAGGTTGCACATCAGTGTTCTAGAGATGAGAGCAGCCTTCCTGTTGTAAGCCTTCCAGGACTGTCTCCCTGTCGGGACTGTGCAGTTCAGAGTGACAACATGACTGTAGCAGAAAGTAAATGTTTCTTTCCTGCTAGTAAAACAGCTGATGCGCAAAACGTAAATGTTTAAAAGAAGGAAAAGAAACGGGCTGTACCACGGCTGTAGGTTCTAATCATATTTTTAAATTTTTTGTATTAGAGGTATTATGTGAGAATAGGAGAGGAGGTGACCTTGTGAATCATACTGAGGCCTCAGAACAGAAGTGGATTATGCTGTATAATGCAGATAAATCAACAGGCCTCAATAATAAGGTGTCCCTGAAACCTTTTTTAAAATCTCGACCACTGAAACATTGATTTATCTACTTAATAGTATTTGAGATGTGTATTGCAGCCCTATGTGTTTTACAAAGTTTTTAAAGAACTTATGTTTTTTATGATGTTTTTAGCTGTTACTGTCTTTTTAATGATTGCATTTTTATTAATGGTGCTCTTAACTGGACTAGTATAAATTTAGTGAATGAGTTTGTTTTGTAGTCTGATGAAGGGTTTGTATCCGTGAAAGCGCTTACTCAATAAAGTCTACAGCCGTGGTACAGCGTGTGCGTTTTCCTTTTTTAGACAACATGATTGTAGTCTAGTCCATAAACAAGGGGGAACACGATCGTATCCTCTGTGCAGAGAGGCCATGAGAATTTGAGAATGGGTGATGTCCTTAGGGCACTTTCTTCTTGCAATGCATTTCCTGGCAATTCCACCGTGCTGGCAGACAGTCTCAGCAGGTCTATCCTGAGCCTCCACGAGTGGTCCCTGAACCAGTCAGTGGCAAGTCAGATTTTTGACCATTAGGGTCTCCCTTGCTGCGATCTGTTTGTCTCCCACATCAGTCACAAAAGCAGCCTGTACTTTGCCCTGATCCCTCCACAGGAGGTGTTTCCCATGGACGCTGTGGTCCATGATTGGCCATCGAGTCTCCTGTATGCTTATCCTCCAACTACCCTCATTCCCAAAGTTTTACAGAAGGCTTTTCGCCTGAAGGCTCATCTCATCCTCATTGCCCCCTTCTGGCCTTGTCATATGTGGTTCTCCCTCATTTGGTCTCACCTGAAGTATCCCCCTTGTATACTAGATCCAGTGAAGGATCTCTTCTCCCATCCCTGGGGCTTCCTCTTCCCAGCCTTCAGTCCCTTTGGCTGACAACTTGGTACCTCCAGTTCCAATGATTGTTAACCAGCTTAATCTGTCCTTTACTGCGAAGGACATCATCTTAGCCTCCCAAAAACTTTATATAAAAAAGGTTTATTCCAGCAAATGGAAGAGATTCTCTTTGTGGGCTCGTCAGCGTCACATGGATCCATTTTCAGCATCTATTCCCGACATTTTATCATTTCTTTCCTACCTTTTTCAACAAGGAGCTAGCTTCCTGACGATTAAACTTCAGTTGGCAGCTATTTCTAACTTCCACTTAAGTGACAGTCCCACATTTTCTTCTAGACAGTGTAAGGCCTTTCTCAAGAGAGTCTTCTTGCTCAGACCTCTTTTCAGAGATCCTTCTCCTCCTTAGAATCTTAACCTGGTGCTGCAGTCCCTGATGCAACCTCCTTTTGAGTCCACTGATAAGTGTGACATTAAATTTCTGTTTTGGAAGACAACCTTTCTAGTGGCTATTACCTCAGCCAAAAGGGTCGCAGAATTACAGGTCTTTGCATCAAAGTCCCATTCATGGTTTTTCACAAGGGTAGGGTATCTCTCATAGCCAATCCTTCTCTTATTCCTAAAGTAGCCTGAGAGGCGAATCTTAATCAGTCAGTTCCGCTTTCTGTTTTCTTTCTCAATTTTTCAAACAAAGGCGAATATATGCTGCATTGGCTAGATGTGCATAGGCAGCTTCATTTCTATTTGAAGAGAATTGAACATTTTCGAAAGTCAGATCAACTCTTTGAAGCATTTTCTCAGGCCAGGAAGGGTCAGGCCATTTCCAAGGTCTTTGTCAATTGGTGGATTGCTTGTTGTATAGCTCACATTTATGAAAGTCGTCACTTGGCACTTCCCAGGCCATTTAAAGCTCATTCCACTAGGTCAGTGGCCACCTCCTCGGCCTTCTAGGCAAGGATCTCTTTGGATGACATTTGTGCTGCTGCTACTTGGTGAAATCCCCATACCTTTGTAACACATTACAAACTGGATTTGGTGTCCAGGAGTAGAGCTGCATTTGGTTCTTCTGTGCTCCGGCATGTCCTTTCTTGAGGCCTCCCAGGGTAGTGGATGGGACTCTGACTCGTCCGTGATCAATAATGGCATGGATAGCATCAGTTAAAGAGTTATGTACTTACCATAACTTGGAATCTGTGCTATCCTGTGTCATTATTCATCATGATCCCACCCTCCGTCCCCCTCCTTCTGGTGACTGGGGAGTCATGGAGTAATGGTGTCATAGTATTCATGTTTCTTATTGTGTACAACTTCTCTTTCCTTTGATATCTATCAAACTCGATCTGAGGATCATGGGTAGCAGGGGATCATGGGAGGGGAGGAGCTAGAGCTCAGGACCTATTGCTTACTTTGCTGGCGCAGATCCGAGGTCGGATCCAAGATCCATCCATGATGAGTAATGACACAGGATCGCACAGATTCCAAGTTATGGTAAGTACAGAACTCTTTTCTTTCTTCTGCTTTTTCTTCATCCTCTTTGGACAAAACAAAAAAGAGAAGCCAGCCAGTTCCAACCTCTCCATTGGCTTCGAAGACAAAAAAGTTGAAGACTCTGGTTCCTGCAGCTCCATTGGATCCAAAGGCCTCTACTTCTGACACCATGGTGCCTAAAACAACAGATCTGAAGTAGTTTACTTCATTTACTCTTCAACCTGTGGGTCTTCGGATCCACTTCGGATCTGACATGGCCACATTTTCCAGCTATGGCTCTTTTTTTCTCTCTCAAACCTGTCTATCACCTCCCCGGGTTTCTTTGTAGCTAGCTAGTTAAAAAAAAAAGTTATAGTAGTAGTAGTAGTCCTATTCTCTCTCTGTCTCTCTCTCTCTCTCTCTCTCTCTCTTTCCTACGTTCCTTTCTGACTGTGTGTGTGTGTGTGTGTGTGTGTGTGTGTGTGTGTGTGTGTGTGTGTGTGTGTGTGTGCGTGTGTGCGTGTGTGCGTGTGCGTGTGTGCGTGTGTGCGTGCGTGCATAGTGAATCGGCGGATGAGATGGCTGAGGCCCCGAAGCCTGGGTTCAAAAAATGCACAGAGTGTGGCTATAAGCTTTCATTGTCTGATGGCCACACTCTGTGTGTGGTTTATTTGGGGGTTGCTCACCTCCAGTCCCCCTGTCCTATTTGCACTGGGTTTAACCGTAGAGCACTTAAGGACAAGCGGGACAAATTGATCCTTAAGGGCCTGTTGCCCTCTTCTGCTTGGACCTTGGTCCCTTCTTCCCCTGTGGGAAAAGCAGCGGCTGCTGCTGCTTCTTCTTCTTCCTCCCCAGCCTCTGGGCCTCACACTCCCACCAAGAGGCCCCGGGTGGGGGATAAATCTAAAAAGGACCGGCCTCGCAAGTGATCCCCCGACCGCTTGTTGCAGGCTGGCCCACCGCTGAAGACAAAGCCTGCCTCTAGGCCTGCTTCCTCATGGCTCAGGTCCCCGAGGTTTTCACCTGAGCCCGAGCTTCAAGCTAGCCGGTCACGGTCTAGGTCCCCCTCATGCCACCAGCACTCCCGTCCTGCTTTGGCGGTTTCCTCCCACTCCAACCAGAGCCTCTCGTGAGCGGAGATGGACAAGATGATGAGAGGTTCATCTGCACTCAAATTCAGATGGGGGCCTTATTGGGGCCGTCTCCCACCAGAGCAGGCTCCTTTTGCCCATGTTCCATCCCATTACTCCTCCTCCGATCTGACCTTTGGTTTCGGAGTCACTGGATCTGAGAACGGTCAGAGTTGAGGGGTCTGCGCCGATGGTACCCTGTACCTTGATGTCGGCGGTTACCTTGAGTGCATCGGATCCAAGCTCTCTGAGCTGGAGCCTTGGGGTCAGGTCTGAGGGGATGTTCTCTGCTCCAAGTCTATCAGAGAGGAGCATACTTCTTGGCACCTCAGCTCCAGCAGGCACCGCTCCGACTCCCCTATCGGGCCAAGGGGTAGCGGCTTCTGCTTTTTCTGTCCAGGATGCTCGTTCCCCCTCTGTGTTTGATGCAGTGGAGAGGGTTCTCATAGGGTCGAGGCCGCAGACTATCTCATCCTCAGAATCCGTCCAGACACCCCTAGCTTTGAGTGTCTTGCCCTCTCAGGGGCAGCCCATAACCGTAGTACCCCAGGCAGTTCCACTCTTGGAACAACCCGTTTATGAGGCTTCCCCAGACAGTCCCCCTGAGGAGGCCTCCTGCAAATGTACATGTAAGAGGAGGCACTTGGACTCTTCCCCCAGAGTCCCTCACAGAGGACACGGACCTGGATGAAGGGGAAGGTTCCCCAAGGTCCCTCCCCCCCCATTGTCTGCCGTTAGGATCCGCTTCTCTCTGCCTCAAAGGCCCTTTTTCAGGAACCAGTGAGGCCAAAAGAAGATGTGGTTCCCCAAGTCTCAGGCATTTTCCCGGGATGCTCAGGACTCGCCATCCCCCAGAGGCAGAGGGGGATTTGACAGACACCGCCCTAGAGGCAGAGGGGGTCCTAAGATCTTTGGATCCCAAGAACCTTTCTCTGACAAACCCGGGCAGCCGCCCTGAGGGGGTTGCCCTACTGTCCGTCTCTGGAGGCAGTCGAGGGCCATTTGTCACTACACCCACTAGCTTGGGAGTCCATTAGAACAGATCAGTGGGTGTTGCGAATTATATCCAGAGGATATTTCATCACGTTCAAAGAACCTCCCCCATCCAGCAAAGCCCTCCTGGACATCCCACTCACGCAGCAGTGCAAATAGAATTGCTGCTATGAAAATGAGTCCTCCAACCGGTCCCCCCAGAACAATCTGGATCCGGGGTTTGTTCCAGGCTCTTTTTAGTACCAAAGAAGATGGGGGACCTTGGACCAATTTTGGATCTATCCCAGTTGAACCTGTCTGTAACCAAGACAAAATTCCAGATGGTCACGATTCAATCAATCCTGCCCTATCTGCAGGCCAGAGACTGGATGTGCTAGGTAGATCTCCAGAACACCTACTACCCCATCAAGATGGACAGGCGCTCCCGGAGGTTCCTTCACTTCCAGCTGGAAGCTAATCATTACCGATTTTGAGCCCTTCCCTTTGGTCTCACCACAGCCCCCTATGGATGTTCACCAAAGTAATTGTGGTAGTAGCGGCTCACCTGAGGCTTCAGGGCATTCAGGTCTTTCTGTATCTGGATGATTGGCTCTTTACTGCCCCTTCAGAGCATCTACTTTGTCAAGCCAGGGTCTCTTTTTCTTCGACTAGCCAACAAGTTGGGCATCACAATCAATATGGACAAATCTGCCTTACTCCCAATTCAGGTGTTGGACGTAATTGGGGCACGGCTAGACACAATACAAAAGAGGGTGTTCCTCACATCAGACAGGTTGCGCAGTCTGAAGTTGCACATCCTACACATTCTTCAGACTCCATCTCCGTCAGCCAAAGCAGTGTTGTGGGCATTAGGTTCTATGGTGGCCACAATCACTCTTCTTCTTACGGCACATCTCCATATGAGAGTACTAGAGTGGATACTGACTGTTCAGTGGTATCTGTTAGACCTCCCTTTGTCATTTCCAGTGAGGATCTCAAAAGCATGCAGGGACTCCCTTTGGTGGTGGATTCAATCTCTGGATCTCTTCAAGGGATGCTCTTTTCAACCTGCCTTGCCCAAGACCACGGTGATCACAGGCGCCTCCCTACTGGGGTGGGGGGGGGGCACTGTTCAGGAAGGACAGTCCAAGGCACTTGGTCCCCTTCCAAGACCTATCTGCATATCAATGTACTAGAGATGAGAGCGGTTCTTCTTGTGTGACAGACCCTTCATGCTCATCTCCCTCTAGGGACAATTGCAGTTCAGACGGACAATATGTCAGTGGTCTGGTACATCAACAACCATCTTATCCCCTGTGTCAAGAAGCTATGAGAGTGTGAGAATGGGCGATCTCCACCAGCTGTTTTCTGGTTGCAACGCATATTCCGGGATGGTCCAGCATTCTAGCGGACAGGCTCAGCAGATCTATCTTGATGCCTTACAAGTGGTCTCTGAACCCTTCTGTAGCAAAACAGATCTTTCGAGCGTGGGGTCTCCCTTGCTGCGATCTCTTTGCATCTCCTTCCAACGTGAAGTGCAGCAAGTTTTTTGCTCTGAACCTCCCACTGGGCGAAACCCCCACAGATGCTCTGATTCATGCTTGGCCTCCCAGTCTTCTTTACACATATCCTCCACTTCCCCTCATGTTGAAGTTTCTGCAGAAAGCTCAAAGGCTGGGGAGCACTGTGATCTTCATCGCCCCTTTCTGGCCTCAACAGGTTTGGTTTCCCTTGCTCTGGTCTCATCTAGTTGTTCCTCCATGGACTATGGATCCAGTTCTGGATCTTATCTTGCACTCTTCTGGGATTTCACACCCAGATCTGGACAGTCTGAAGCTCACAGCCTGGCTGCTCCAGTTCCCATTATTATTAGGACTCCCGGTTTGTCATCCCCTGTTTTAAGTCCATCCTGGTGGCGGCTCACAAATCCTCTACCAGGAAAGTGTATAGTAGTAAATGGAAACGTTTTTCTACATGGGCCGCTCAGTGGTCCTTGGATCCCTTTACAGCACCTCGTCAGTTCTAGTTTTTCTGGCTAGCTTTTTCAACAGGGTGCCAGTTCTTCTACTGTCAAGGTTCAACTGGCAGCCATATCTAATTTTCACGCGAGGAATAATATGTCTTCGTTGGCATCCCCAAAACTGTGCAAGACCTTTTTCAAAGGTACATTTCTTCTCAGACCACTCGTAAAGGATCCTATCCCTCCATGGGATCTTACCGTGTTGTTGCAGGCATTAGTTTCTTCCCCCTATGAGCCTGCAGCTTCGGTAGATTTGAAATTTTTGACATGGAAAACTGACTTTCCTGGTCACCATTACCTCCACCAAAAGAATGTTGGAGCTTCAGGCTCTTTCGATCAAAGTGCCCTACATGATTTTCCATAAAGATACGGTGTCGCTTCGCACTAACCCTTCTTTCCTTCCCAAGGTAGCTTCGGAAACCAATAATAACCAGACTATAAACTTGCCAGTCTTTTTTCCTAACTATCAAACAAGATGGAGTATAAATTGCATTTGCTCGACGTACATAGACTATTGAGGTTTTACCTTCACAGGACCAAACTTTTCTGCAAGTCTGATCAACTCTTTGTGTCTTATGCCAAGCCCTTCTTTGGTAAACCAGTCTCAAAAGTGACAGTTGCTTGCTGGATTTCACAATGCATTGGTCGAACTTAATCAGAGAGGGGTCTGCCTCTACCAGGGAGAGTGAAGGCTCATTCGACCTGATCTATGGCCATATCAGTGGCCTTTTGATCTAGACGTGTCCAACCTGCGTCCCTCAGACCTCTTCCATGCAGCCCCCGACCTCTAACTGCAACATCAATATACGCATGCTCCAAAACACTTTTTGTTTTGTGTTTTTCACAGCTGTGACCTATAACTCTGTCGGTGTGTGCATGCACCAAAGCACCATTCCAGTTTTGATTTTTTTGCACCAAAGAAGGATCTGTGTGCTCCCGTCGTTATTTTGTGGCAAAGAATCAGTGTGTGTGTGTTCTCGTTGAAGAGAGACTCGTGTATGGATTTACCATCATTGCCTTTGAAAAGGACAGCACTTACCTATGTTAATAGGCAAGTATGGAGTGAGTGAATGAGTGAGTACATGCATGAAAGCAGAATGTTTGTGTATGTGAAAGTAGAAGAGTGTGTGTGTGTGTGTGTGTGTGTGTGTGTGTGTGTGTGTGTGTGTGTGTGTGTGTGTGTGTGTGTGTGTGTGTGTGTGTGTGTGTGTGTGTCTGTGTGTGTGTGTGTGTGTGCATGAAAGAGAGACAAAGAGAGACACATGCACAAAGAGGCTAATGATGATCAATCTACCTAATGAACACACATAAGTTAGCTCACAAAAATATCGTACATTAAAAGTACACTTTCATAAAATTGTGGCTTTCCTGACAGAGAGAATGTTGTATTGAATCATACTTCTCAACTGTATGAATTTTCACTTCATCTTCCAATTTGTGTTTTTTGCTTAGGAAATAAAATTAGTCATCCAAGGTAATGCAGTTCCAGGGAGTAAGAATGAGACAGTAGCTTAGGGTTAATGGGTCAGTAGTGGATTGACTTTGTGGGATTGTAGCATATAAAGTTGAACTGTTTTTTTCTGACAAACAAAAAAAGCACCCAGTACTGTTTTATCATTTTTGGGTTCTAAGCAGTGGGAGATTGGACAACAATAAGTATAGCTTTGGTGGATCATCAGTACTGGCAAATCAGGTGGGCACAATGTCATTTTTTAAATGTTGTGGGTTTTAGTGTGTATGTGTGTGTTGATGTGTTGGGAGGGCTGCAGCAGTAGATGGTTATTAAAGACTGAGACGTACGGACTGTGGAGAATATGTTTCTTTGTTTCAAAACCTGATACTTGGGTACTAGGCATGTCAAAAGTAGATTTTTTAAGACATATCTTCTTGCCATTTGCAGTGGATGGATATTTATATTTAATGGATAATGCTATCAGTATGAGTGTGGTCCTGTAGGGATCTGAAGGATGCCAAGTCTACCATTGCCAGTGTCTTGTAAAGTGACCTGGAAATGGATATTTGGATGTTACTGAAAAATACAGTAAGTGGACTTAGAAATATAGTTTAATTAAACAAAGTGCACTTGCAATTTGCAGGCCATAATTTAATTTATTACACTAAATTAGGGAGTGATATAATTCCTGGGAAATAGGCAGCCCTAGTTTCAGTGAAAGCTCTGTGGTTGTTTGCAGGTAGGAAGTTGCGGTATGTGGATGCAATGTGTTTTATTTATTATTTTGAATGCATTTGTCATTTGAAAGCATGGTTTTCTTTGTTGCAAAAGAAGGCAGGATTGAATGAGTTATATAATGCTTAACTGACAATGATGGGATAGAAAGTTTATAAGTGATGTATAATGTTTGCAGCTACAGTTGTTTCAGTGGTGTCTGTAATGCAAAACTATTTTTGAGCCTGTGTCCCACTTTTATTTTTCTCTTTCTCCAGATTTCTTGCTCTAAGGTTGAGAAGTATGGTTCTGTACTAAATCAGAAGGTTGTATTTACCTTGGAAGACTTTTCAGCATAAATACGAGAAACAGAGCCTTTTTAATACCTTTGCTTATTTTCAATAGAAACTACCATGTAACCTTGCAAATAACATTCTTATTAAGTTACTTTAATTCTTTTGGAATTGACAAGTATGCTTCATTGGTTCGGACATAAGCACAGAGTGTCAATGTGACAGCTCAATAAACTGTCAGTCTGTGAATAACTTCTGCACAAATTAAAATGTCTGAATGTCAGATGGCTTTAGATTGGAGGGAAGTTACATGCTTACTCCAGTATGTAGTATGATCTTAGAGAGTTTATGGATTTCTTATTAATTTACATTTTGCTGAGCAGTTGTTTGCTAATTTATTGATGGTCCTTTTGGTGGTGGGAAATTGGATGGATGAGTCCATCTCTAGTATGATTTTGTTTCAGATATTTTTACTTCCAGACAGTTTCGTTCAGTGAGTGTGTGTCATGTGATTACTGAGGTTGCCTATGTTAGAAGTAGGGGCTACTTTTGTGTGTTTGTGTGTGTGTGTGTGTGTGTGTGTGTGTGTGTGTGTGTGTGTGTGTGTGTGTGTGTGTGTGTGAAAGAGAGAGAGATTTAATATGTATACTGAATATATTTTTGCAAATGGAATTCTTAAATAGGCTAGTATTCTTGGGCAAGTAGACTTGAGTAACCAATATTAGATCTTAGCCATCCGGCTAGGAAAGTTTAGTATGTGGATTTTCCATCCAGTTTGATGAAGGCTATGCTACTTACTCAAGGAGTGTATTTATGGCTGTCTATCCAATTATGTTGCTGAACTACATTGTTTGATAATGAGAGGAGCTTTTGACAGAAATTGAAGTTTTTGTGTCAAGAACCTGTCCATACAATGTGGCTTGTTTATGTTGCAGTGAAGGCTGTGGTCTTTGTAATGAGCGTTTTAAGTATAACCAGTATTTCTGAGGTGGAGGAAGTCTCTTAAGGCAGGATCTTTCTTAGCCTGGAAAGCAAGCCAATGATGAAATTTATAGGGGCCAGTGAGAGACAGAGGAAAGCAAGAAGCTTTTTAGTCTGTTTGGATAACTAAGTGAACTTAGTCCTTTGACCGTTTTTGTCAGAAATGGTTGTAGTCTTTCTTTTGACAGGGTGTTTTGCTGAGGCACATGCCAAAAGCGGCTTTGCACTCAGCAATGGCGCTTATAACGAAAGAATACAGGGATGTTATGATCACAAAAAATAAATAAATGAAATAAAATAAACGGCTCAGAGTGCAGAGAGGTGCAGAATAGCAAGACCAACTGAAAAAAGAGAACTGCACCAAACTTACACAACCACCACGTTTATTTGCAAAAAAGAATAAAAGGTAAAATAACGTTAGTGCTTTCACGACTGCTCTTGTCGCTTCATCAGACGGTCGTGAAAGTGCTGACGTTATTTTACCTTTTATTCTTTTTTTCAAATAAACGTGGTGGTTTTGTAAGTTTGATGTTATGATCACCTTGTTCCTGGATGAGATACCCTTACTAATGAGGTGGGCCATCTAAAAATCTTTCCATACAATGGAGACAACATGGTGGTCAAAAGTCAGGTTTCTATCAACCAGAGTGCCCAAGCACCTCACAACTGATTGCGTGCTTACAACATTGTTATTAATGTGATAATTTGTGGGGTCATGACTCTCCCCAAAGGGGATGATGATGCATTTTTGACATTTAGCTTGAGGCCATGTTTCTGGCACCAGTCATTTGTTTGGGTGAGACCCTCTTGTAACTTATTTAGAATTGTTTTATTAAGTCAGTAATGTGAATTCTTTACTTTCTTGCAAATTTGTTGGCTTATTTTTGTGGATTATAGTGTTGTAGGACTGCTAATGTTAACATTTTACGTAGTTGGACTGCTGGAGTGGTTTTCCCAGTGAGAAATGTTAGTGCTGTAGTGAATATCTGTTGATTTGTAAAAAAAAACATGTATATATATATATATATATATATATATAAATACACATATATATATATATATATATATATATATATATATATATATATATATATATATAAACTAAGATGTTAGAGTTAACTGTTAGAGTAGAGAATTAGAATGAGAATTAGAATTTTAAGGCAACTATTAGGCATTTATTACATTTATTCATTGTTCATATGCACCTACAGTACAGCCAGAAGGTCGACTTTGGTCGCCCGCGGCAGCAAAAGAGTTAACTATATGATATATTTTATATGCGGCCCAGGACAATTTCTGTTCACTCAATGCGGCCCCGGCAAGCCAAAAGGTTGGACACCCCTCTTTGGATGACATTTGTTCAGCTGCCACTTGGGCTTCATCTCACACATTTATCTCACACTACAAATTAGACCCTGTCTGTAGGAGTAGAGCATCCCTTGGCTCTGCGGTGCTCTGGATCATCCTTCCATGAGGGCTACCCAAGAACTAGGTAGCTGGGGACTCTGTCCCACAGGTTAAAGAGCAAATGAAGTAAACTACTTCAAATAAAGAAGTTATGTACTCAGCATAATGTTCCATCTGAATAGTTCTACTTCATTTGTCTTCAACTGTCCCTCTCTTTTTTCCCCCTGACCTTATCTTCAGATTGTTATTGTTGTGGTCCTTGCCGTGGTCTAGGCTAAGGTTGAGTCTGTTGGTTATTTTTGGTAGATAAGGTGCTATTTGGTCGGGTGTCTGTTCCTATTAGGTAGCAAACTCAATCTGAAGGGAGAAGGGAGACAGGGAGGTATTATGGGTAAGGGAGAGGTGCTTGGAGCTCAGAGCCATAGCTGGAAAATGCGGCAGTGTAAGATCCGAAGACCCACAGGTTGAAGACAAAAGAAGTAGAACTACTCAGATGGAATGTTATGGTGAGTACATAACTTATGTTTTTTTTGTCTCCCAACAAAAACTTTGAAGTCCTTCCACCTTCAAGGCCTTAACTCGGGATGCGACCTTAACTACTTTACCTAGAACTTCTTATTCACCTTTGATAGATCCCTTCTTAAGGGAATTACCTGAAGTGTTCCTGCAGAGGCCCAAGTCTTTGTCCTCTTCCGTGTTCTGCTCCACCAAACGCCTGTCAGAACTTGATGTGGAGAGGCTGCTGAACATGATTTTGTAGGCTAGAAGGCTTCGCAGCCCATCACAGTACCGATTCCTTCGGGTTTTGGAGCTGAGACCTCCTTTACCCTGTTTAGGACTCTTTCTCTAACCTCCTCGGAGCTTTTAGAGCCCTAGTCTACTGGTTCTCCCAGCACCGACTGGGTCGGCTCCAGAGTTGTTCACTTCTGTGGAGCCTGCTGTCACCCTGGGCTTTTCAGTTATATCTTAAATTGTTTTTTCCTGCCTCTGACCTAGCATACATTTATTGCACTGTTCTGACTAGTTTGCTACTTGTGCGTCTCTGCTATCCTTAAACAAAAACAAAAAAACAAAAAAATCTTGCTATTTTCCCACTTTCTCTAATTTAAAAGAAAGTTCAGTTACAGAGGAGTTGTTCTGAACTGTTTGCAAGTTGCTTGGAGGTCAGTGCTTGCTTGGGCTAAAGGGAAGTCTCTGTGTTCACCAGTGTCAGTGGTTAACACTGAGCAGCCTCCATGTCCTTGTAGGAGTGGTTACTGCCTAGAAACTGTAGTTTTATTGGCCATTTTGGGTCAATTCCAAACTCCTTGAACTCTCTCTTAAAACCCTGCATCTCTCTTTTTGCGCGGTCTTGCGCACAGAGCAGAGTTGGGCAGCACCGCTTAAATGGGTTTAAACTATTCCCAGCTCCACGAAGTCTGCTCTTCACTTTTTTCTCTTAGAACTGCTCTAAATCTCAAAATAAGCACTCTATTTTCATTCTAAAGCCCTGCACTTGCTCATTTAAGTAATCTCATAAACTTAAGCACTACATCCTCTTATACTCCTTTTAAGCACTTGCTCCCTATTGGTTCTTTCTGATCAGTCAATAAGTAGTTCCCTATATTATTCAGGCATGGCCAAAGGTCCGTTTCGGGTTTACTCTCCAGTCAAGCTGGTGAATCTGGGAATATTGAGGCAATGTTACAACTGCCTTATCTATACAGACCACCCTCTCCTCCTCCCAACAAGCTCAAATATATGTGAGAGATGCAATTATATAGCCAAACTGGAGGCTAAGCTCTCTCAACCCAGTACTGGCACAGCCTATCAGGAGGAGAAGGTAACCACACACACCACAAATCCAGTCTCACATAGACTTATCGAATCAGCAAACCAAACACATAAACACACAAAAATATACTCAGAGGCTCCAAAGCAGACATCCAAGCAATCCCTACCACGAAACAATACCCACATAGCTCACAAAGTCAGTGTGCCACACAGTCACAGCCCTTAAGGCTAAACAACACACCTAATACACTTATAATAGGTGACTCTATTGTCAGACACACTGACGTCCCACTCACTAGGCTGAACAAGGAGAAGGTCACTGTAAGCTGCCTGTCGAGATCCGCCACATAACACAAGCACTCTGGTCACTCCAAAGCAAGTACAAATATGACTCCGTCATTGTCCATGCTGGTGTGAATGACCTGAGACGTACCTCCCTGGACTACATGAAAAAAGACATAGAGGAGCTCTTTGATCATGTAGCCCAGGCCGGTATGACCCTGACCTTGAGTAGCATCTTACCCTCACCAAGAATGATGCCACAGTATAAAGACAAAATGATCAATTTTAACAACTGGCTAAAGTATTGGTGTCATTCAAAGGGGATCCAGTGTCTGTCAGCCTGGGATGACATGCTGGACAAGCCACGTTGCTTCGCTAGGGACGGCTTGCACCTGTCACCCCTGGGTTTTCGAATACTGGCAAAGGCTCTTGCCTCCCCATAGTGCCTTTTTTAGGCAAGGCTAAAAAGACAAACTCACCTCCATAGACAACACAAAGAAAAAAAAAACAAAGGGTAATGCTGCTCAACGCCAGAAGTCTAAACCTAAAGATGCATGCACTCTAGACTGTCCTCAGTATGGAGAATATCGATATCTGTGCAGTAACAGAAACCTGGTTCAAGGCTCCCGAGAGCACCCCAGCACTAACAGGTTATACTTCATACCATGCTTTTCGGCCCCAAAACTTGGACCGAACCACAAAAGGAGGGGGAGTATCCATATTTATCAAAGATACCTACACCTACAGGTTAGTGGCACTGCACGAAGCATCGGAGACCATCCATGTGCAACTAACAGTTGGGGTTGGGAGGGTGGCCTAATGGTTAAGGTGTTTGTCTTACAAACACAAGGTGCAGGGTTTGAGTCTCACAAGGGATAATTGGCTAGGCTTAAAATGGCTCGCAAGGACAGTTAGCCTAGTACTAATCTATGAACCTAATCTATGAACCTAAACCTAGCCTGCTACAGACCACCCTCTCAAACACAGGAACCTCACTCGGCTTTCCTGAGAACACTGGAGAATATGAAGGTCTCTCCAAACACCATTATATTGGGTGACTTCAACTACCCAAACATTGATTGGGAAAACTACTCAAGCCCAAACACCCTCGCCCAACGGTTCCTAGAATTTATAAACTCAAATGCTATGGAACAACTGGTCCACCACTCCCACAAGAGGGGAAAACATATTGGATCTGGTCATCACCAACATGGGGTCTCTATGTTCCACACCAGAGGTATACCACTCATTGGTAAGATCAGACCATAAACTAATCTCACTGGACATCCATATTCCGTTCCCACTCCCAGCCAAGGAAACCACGGTGAAGAACTTCTCAAAAGCAAACTTCACACTTCTCAAAACCGAGGTGGAATCCTTCAAAGCCCCCGGGCCAGTGGAAAATATGGCCCAAAATGCAGAATCCTTTACAAAAGCATTCTGTGGACACCTACAGGAATGCATGGAGCATGCTATCCCAAGTAAAACCAAGACTCACTCCTCCAAAGGCAGGAGACCTGTCCGGTGGACTCTGGCCATAAATAAGCTATACAACAGAAGGAGGAAGCTACTACATGATAGAGCAAAATCCCAAAAAGGGAAAGTGTCTCTGATCAGCACTAGCAAGAAACTAGGATCCCTCATAAAATCATCTAAGGCCAGCTTCGAAAGAAAAATTGCACAAGACAATAAAGATAATCACAAGGCCTTCTTTAGTTATGTCAGAAACCTGGGAGGCAACTCCCAGATATACTCTGAGTTAGTGCAAAATGACAAAAATTACACTTAACCCACAGACATTGCCAACATCCTGCAAAAGAGCAAATTCTATCCCAACAGAGTGTAGCCTTCCTGAGATCACAGATGCACAGGTGAGAGCTGCCCTCTCCAAAGCAAAAAACACAGCATCAGTGGGACCAGATGGTGTCCCGGGCTGCATCTTACACAAGCTCCAAGAAGAACTAAACCCTTATATAAAGTCACTGTTCAATCTCAGCCTTACTATTATATGTACCCAAGGAATGGTGTACAGCAACAGTGGTCCCACTCCACAAATGTGTGCCACAACAGACCCCGGAAATTCTCGCCCTATAAGCCTGACTAGCTTGGTCTGCAAAGCTATGGAGCGTATCATCATGGAAATCATAAACAAAGACATTGGGAACCTCCAGACACTGGATCCTACCCAATTCGGCTTTGTTAAGGGCAGATCTTGCCTCTTGAACCTGGTTGACTTCTTTGAAATCGTTACCAAAGCCATAGATGAAGGGAAGGTAGTCCACACAGCCTACCTGGACCTTGCAAAAGCCTTCGACACAATACCCCACTCGGGCATCATAAATAAGCTCACCAGCTTAAATATCAACACCTATGTCACAAGATGGGTTGCAAACTGGCTGAGGGATAGAACCCACATGGTCAGAATAGCAGGTGCCATGTCAGACTCTAAACCAGTTACAAGTGGCGACCCACAAGGCTCAGTCCTGGGACCTTTCTTGTTTGGTATATATTTCTCTGAGGTACAGGCTAACACGGGTGGACTATGGCTGACCACGTTCGCAGATGACTGCAAACTGGGTGCCATAATCGACTCTCCGGCTGACACAAGCATCTTCCAAAAGGGTCTCACAGAGATGGATAACTGGTGCCAGAGCCATGGCCTAAAGCTAAATGCCAAAAAGTGCATAGTCATCCCCTTTGGGAAAAACAAAGTGCCCACAAATTACCACATAGGTGGTAATCCATTAAATACGGAAGAAGTAATTAGGGACTTGGGGACCCAAGTAGATAGCAATCTCTCCTTTGACAATCACGTTGCCAATGTGGTTAGAAAGACCTTCTATATAGCTCACCGTATCACAAAAGGGTTCACATCTAGATCGAGAGGTCATTGTGCCCCTCTACTCATCACTTATCAGGCCCATAATTGAATACAATGCCCCATTTGGGATGTACCTTACCCGACATCTGCAGCAACTGGAAAGACCCCAAAACGACCTCACCAAGAGGATCAAGGGGCTCAAAAAGATGCCCTATGCAGTTCGGCTAAAGAAACTCCATCTCTACTCAGTTGCGTACCGCCTACTCAGAGGCGATCTGTGTCTAACGTACAAAGCCATGTCCAACCCAGAATTAATGGACATGCTTCACCTCAGGAAATCCAAATCCCTTAGAGCTACATGCTCCAGGGACTTGAACCACAGCACAACTGGAGGGACAGATTCATATCCCAGAGGCTCCCCTCACTCTGGAACAAAATCCCAATCCATGTTAGGCAGAGCCCCTCACTGACCCTCTTCAAGAGAAATCTTGACGAGTGGATGGGAGATCATAAGATGTTCATTGTGCATACAGCTGCAGTCATTACAGTTGGGTTATCTTGCCGTCAGGCGGGTCCTCGGTCGGCCGAATTCCAAAGTCTAGGTCCGGCATTGGTTGTCGTCGCTTCTTCCCTGACGTCAGTGCGGCAGGGGTATAAAAGAGGAAGCCAAAGCCATTTTCTTCAGTCTTTCTTGTCGTGCGGTGCCCGAAGCAGAAGCAGTTCGCAAGTGCCGGTCAGCCAGCTCCTGAGATTTACGAACAGTATTTCAGCCGAAGTCTTCTTTAAAGCTAAGTACCCCGTTGGGGAAACTTTTCTTGCCTCAGACCGATGTCAGACAAAGTTAATAATTGCATTTCTTGTGGAAAGCAAATACCGCATAAGGATTTTCACTCTTTCTGTATACCTTGCTTAGGGCTAGACCACGACGTCTCGGCCTGCCGTTTTTGTGCTAGGTTCAACAAGCGCACTATTAAGCACCGGGCGGAGTTTGCCCTTCATTATTTTAGCAAAAAAATTAATTATATCATGTCGTTGGATACACCAACGCCAGTTTTAGGCAAAAGACGCAAAGACAAGGACCGACATCCTAGGTCTGCACCGAGTACTGAGACCACGCTTAGGCCGACTACCGGTTCTCTGGTTCTCAGCGAGGCGCCTACGCAGCCCCCTGACTACTGATGAAACTATTTTACCAGTGACTTCAGTACCCGAGGTCGTAGGCTCCTCGGTCTCCATTCCCACTGCAGATACCGACGCCACTCTTGGCGGGGAAACCGAAAATTTAGTGAGGCCTACCACCTTCTCTATTAAATCCTTCACTAAATCTAAAGCTGCCATGAAAACTAAAAAACAGGGTCCTCGGACCTCCTCTCGAGGCCCCATGCCTAAAAAACAGATGCTTAAAATGGCTGAGGATTTGATAACTTTCATCAAGGGTTCTCAACCCCCCTCTGACAAAAGACCCAGATTGGAGGAAGACTATCCTTCCTCAGACCAGGCTTCCATTACCTCAGACCATTCTGAGGATCAGGATTACGCCTATTCCCCTTTTGAAGACTCTGATGCTGAGGAGTCTATTCCCTCAGTCTCCCCCCCCCGTGAGGACTACTCTTTTGGGGAAACCCTGCATACATTGAGGGAGCACTTCCACTGGGAAGGCAAGATTACTCAGATTCCAAGAAAAGGCTCAGGGAATTTGTACTGCTCCCCCAGCATAGGCCCCTGGCTATCCCTCCTGTTTTAGATATTTTGAATGATGTGTACGCAGAAGCCAGTCTTAATCCAGATTCTTTACCTCCAGCCCCTGTTAAACCAGACAGGTATTACCGGGTTCCTGATTCTCACCAGTTCCTTTATAAAAGCCATACTGCTGACCCAGAAACAATTTCACAGGGTCCCAAGGGGATAAAGGCCTCTACTGCTAAAACCCTTTACCTTCAGAGAGAGATTCCAGAGCATTAGAAAGGTGGGGGAAAAAGATGTATGCATCAGCCACTTTAACCATGAGGGCATTAAACTGTCAATTTCATATGTTAAAGTACCAACAGTTTTTGTTATCTCCGCTGAAAAGCAAAATGACACAAACAGAACATCCAGATTTGAAAGAGTTGCAAGATTTGTTGCATGGAGCAAAGCAAGTGGGTAAACATACCTTGCAGTGTGGTTTTGATGCTTTAGAGGCCTCATGTAGAGCTGCTGTCACGGGGTCTGTCATACGTAGACATGCTTGGCTCAAAGAGCAAACCTTACCAGATCATGTCAAAGCAAAGTTATTAGATGCACCACTTCAAAAAGATGTATTGTTCGGTGTTAAAGCTGAGGAGGTACTAAAGAAAATGGAGGCAAAAGCGAAATCTATGCAAACAGTTAAAGATTTCTTGCAGGTGCAACCTCCATGCTTCAGCAGAAACTGGCCTTCAAAAAATTGGTCCTTTCCAGCCACGGACAGACCTCAAAGGGGCAGATACAGATGCCCAAAGGGGTAGAGGACAACCTCAAGGATCTTACAGAGCTAGACAGTGGCAAGCACCAACCCCAAGAGGTGGAGAAGATAGACCACAGTCATTTAGAAAACAGACACAATGACTTCCCCCTATGCCTGCCAAACAAAGCTATAATGGCAGCACCTTTGGGCGGAAAACTGGCATTATTTTCAAAAAACTGGCACATTGTTACAAAAGACAAATGGATTCTGGACATTATAGACAGAGGCTACAGGTTCCACTTTCACACCCTTCCAAAAATGAGAGGCTTGCCAAACCTGCCACAAAATTAGTGGGCAGAGGCACAAAGACAAATTTCAGCTCTCATGGATATGAAAGCAATTCAAGAGGTACCTGCAAAAGAACAAGGTCAAGGTTTTTATTCCAGACTATTTCTGGTACCAGGGAAGGACAAAGACTGGAGACCCATCTTAGACCTATCCATCCTAAACACTTATCTACAGGTACCAAAATTCAAGATGCTCACATTACAGCAGCTTATTCCCATGCTGGGCAAGGAGTCTTGGCTGGTAACGTTGGATCTCAAGGAGGCATACCTGCATGTCCCTATCAGACAAGATTGCAGAATATACCTCAGATTTCTTGCAGGTTCAACCCATTACCAATTCTCTGCATTGCCCTCTGGCTTATCTACTGCACCCAGAGTCTTTACGAATTGCCTGGCATCAGTAATTGCCTTCTGCAGACAACAAGGAATACAAATCTACCCATATCTGGACGACTGCCTGATCCAAGCGGACAGCAAGGACATCCTATTGCAGCATCTGGCGTTTGTAATAAAACTGTTAAACTACCTGGGATACACAGTGAACAAAAAGAAATCAAAACTAATACCTTCTCAACAGATAATTTTCCTGGGTGCCAGCTTAAATACAACCACCCAGACGGCCTACCTCATGGCAGACAAACAAGGGCAACTGTTTCAATACTTCAACAAAATGGCAACTTTAACCAGACTAACTGCAAGGAAAGTCCTGCAGGCTCTGGGATTCATGGCATCTTGCATCCTACTAATACCATTTGCAAAGCTGCATATGAGGAAACTACAATGGTACCTAAAAAACTTATGGTCTCAACACAGCCACAGCTTGGAAACAATTATACCACTCATTCCATGCCTTCAAAAGGAATTTTTGTGGTGGGCTCAAGCATGCCAAAGAAACACAGGTCTCCCTTTCTGTTTACCTCAAGCAACTCAAATCATCACAACGGATGCCTCAGACTATGCCTGGGGAGCACACATGGCAGATCATTGCATTCAGGGAAAATGGTCCCAAAAAGAGAAGCACCTACACATCAACCAAAAGGAGATGCTAGCCGTGCAAAATGCTCTTATGACCTTCAAAGACCTACTGCATCCAGGCCAGCTATTGATAAGGACAGACAACACCACAGTCATGTGGTACATAAACAAACAGGGGGGAACTCATTCATACCCCCTGTGCAGACAAGCCATGACCCTGTGGAACACGGCACTGGAATTACAAATTCAACTACAGGCACAATTCCTGCTAGTGAAGGAAAACACACTGGCAGACAACTTAAGCAGAAGTATGACAGACCCACATGAATGGAAGTTGCATCCTCAAGTCTTCTCAAAGATAACTCAGGCATGGGGGCAGCCAGACATAGATCTATTTGCTACCCACAGAAATTACCAGTTGGAAAAATTCTGTTCAAGGATCTATCATCCACAGGCCTGGAAAGTGGACGCACTCTCTTTCAATTGGACAACATTGACAGTCTATGCCTTCCCGCCTCTTCCTCTTCTGACCAAAGTTCTATTAAAAGCCAGAGCAGAGAGGCCACAAATGATTCTCATTGCTCCAGACTGGCCACGACAGCACTGGTATCCTCTCCTAAAGAGCCTGTCACACTCACCACCATGGATCCTACCTCTAGTTCCTCTTCTGTTGTCCCAGCACAACAACAAAACCCTTCACAGCCAGCTCAAAACCTTAAATCTAGCTGCATGGAGAATACCTTAATTTCCCAACAGACTCTCCTCTCCAAGGAGGTGCAGGATGTCATCGTGGAGGCCTGAAGACCTTCCACTAGAAAAACCTACTCTGCCAAATGGAAACGATTTTGTTCCTGGAATCACGAAAAGGACCAGAATCCTTGGGTAATAAATATACCTCAAATTTTACAGTACCTAGCTGAGATGTTAAACAGTGGCCTTTCCTTCTCCTCCATCAAGATCCACGCTTCAGCCATTTCTGCACAATACAATACAGATCCTCCTTTATTCTCACATCCTCTATTAAGACTGTTCCTCAGAGGGGCAAAAAATGTAAAACCCCCACGGAAACCACCAGTCCCAGCTTGGGACCTCAACTTCGTATTGGAAAAGCTGACCCTGCCTCCCTTTGAGCCAGCTTCTTCAACAGAGCTACAGTACTTGTTGTGGAAAGCAGCCTTCCTTCTGGCTATTACCTCAGCACACAGGGTTTTGGAGCTACAGGCCCTCATGGCTGTGCAGCCATTCATAATTTTCCATCAGGACAGAGTTTCCTTACGATCCAACCCTACCTTCATGCCAAAGGTAGTATCCAGTGTAGCTTTGTATCAGACAATTCATTTACCTACCTTTTATCCAAATCCATAGAACAAAGGAGAGAGACTACTACATTCCTTGGACTTTCACAGACAACTTCGTTATTACTTGGACAGAACAAATTCATTCAGGAAATCTGAGCAGCTCTTTGTGTCCTATGCTACAGGTGCTTAAGGAAAGGCTATTTCCAAACAGACAATTTCAAAATGGATAGCCCACTGCATACGCTTTTGTTATTCATTTCATGGAAAATCTGTGCCTGTATACATCAGATCCCACTCCACCAGGGCAACAGCTACCTCTGCAGCTTTCCTCAGGGGGGTCCCTACCAAGGAAATTTTGGAAGCAGCTACTTGGAGTTCAGTGCACACTTTCTCCAAGCACTACCACCTTCCACTATACTCTAAATCTAGAGTGGGCTTTGCCACAGCAGTCCTGCAGGGCATCCTAGCCCCTCCTAGTTCTGCTTAGTACCTACCACCCTTACTTAGCTTTGGGATTTTACCCAACTGTAATGACTGCAGCTGTATGCACTATGAACATAGTATAGTTTTGTACCTACCATAAATGTAGATGTTCGAGTGCTCATACAGCTGCAGTCCGGGTTACCCTCCCTCCATCCCCTCTTAGGACAGGCCTTATGACAAACACCTTTATCATACAACCTATTTGGGGTATTCTTTTATATTGTATTTGCTTGCAACTACTGTTTTTGATTTATCTACATTGCATGTTTGCATAATATTATGTTTTGCCTTCCTTCTGGGGCCACCTGACATCTGGGGCAAGAAAAACTGAAGAAAATGGCATCTGCTTCCTCTTTTATACCCCTGCCACACTGACGTCAGGGAAGAAGCGACGACAACCAACGCCGGACCTAGACTTTGGAATTCGGCCGACCGAGGACCCGCCTGACGGCAGGATAACCCAACTGTAATGACTGCAGCTGTATGAGCACTCGAACATCTACATTTATGGTAGGTACAAAGCTGTACTTTTACCCCTGGGATCTCTTCTGTGTCCCTGCTTGACAGAGGTACAGTAAACTAACCTTACAAGGGCTACCTTTTGTGACCTACTATACAGAGGCACAGTCAACTAATCTAAAAGGGTGGTGAAAGCCAAACACACTCTGGCTAGGCTTATAAATGCCCTAGGGCAGATAGCCTAGTATCAACCTATGAACCTATGAATCTGAACTGGAGAGCTCTCTGAGCCATGCCTTTCCTGTCGGTTCTGGGGAGCAGGTCTTGACTCCAGGTTTTTCAGAGCCGTCCCTGCTCCTTGGAGCTTTGGCTTGATTAAGTTCCGCTCCGTCTTCGGTCTTGAGGGTTAGTTTTTTGGAGCTGGAGGTGACCCTGGTTCAGAGGCAGTCTATCTCTGTTCCTGGCTCTCTTCCCTCTTCAGGGGGACTGGCCTTTGAGGGTATGCAGAGGGCATGTTCTCTAGTAGAGATGCAATTGGTGGATACCCCATTGTAACAGCAACCCCCCCTTCTAGCCTCTCCACTGGGATGGTGGGTGCTGAAGCCGCAGGTTTTACAGCCACAGGTTCTGTCATCCTCGGCCATCTCTCCAGACTATCCCCATGAGGAGGTCCTCACAAAAAGAAGTGCAAGAGAAAGCACCTGGATTCCCCCCAGGAATCGGTCACAGAAGAGACAAATTTTGATGAGGGGAAAAGTCCCCCTCAGTCACCCCCTGACGATGTCTCCTTTGGAGACATCTTGGAAATTCTGAAGCAGAGGGGTGGCTGGAAGTCCCAAAACCCTTCTTATGAGGTGGTTGGTTACCTGCAGGCATTTGGCACCTGCCCATCTAACTCTTCCACTCGCTGATGATCTCATTTGGTTGATTTCACAGCGGGCTTGGAAAGTCCTGATTCCATCGAGGCCATCTCCAAGAGGCCAGACTAGATACCGTTCGCATCCAAAGATGAGCAATTTTGGGTCAGGGGTCTTGCAGTGGATGTTATGGTCATTGTGGCAGCCACCAAAAAGGAACTGGCTGAGGAATGTTCCTTTGTCCATCCACCCAACAGGGAATCCTGGGCTATGGAGAGATTTGGGAAGTGGGGTCTACACATCATCAACCTTTGCTATAAGGTCTTTGAACTTCTTGTGACATTTCATCAGACTCCAACAAGATTTGATCAAAGAGTTGTCAGATACCATGTTGGAAGCTGTGGCTGAGGACGTGCAAAAGAAAGTTGCTTCACAGTTGGCCAGCTTGGAGTCTGTGTCCATCTCATCCATGAGGCTGATTGCCCACACACCTGAAGGGGTATCTAAAGCAGCAGGTACAGGCGTAGCCATTAGGAGACATGCCTGGATGTGCCTTTGTGATTTTGCGGAACCATTCAAGTCTTCTCTCCTTGGTGCGCCTTTAGATGGAACATCCTTGTTTGGCCCAAAAGTAAAAGAAACATTATCCAGGTGTGAAAAAGATGGTAAGACCCTTTCTGCTGTGGGCATACATCCTCCCCAGGTCATTTTCTGGGAACCAGAGGAATGGTGGAAAAATGTGGTTCAAAAAATCCCAAGGGCCTTTCCAAGACACACATGGAGGGAGTTCCCCCAAAGGCAGCGGGGGTGGGGGGACCAAAACGGAAGATGTCATCTACGTGGCAGAGGTGGTCCCCAAAACCAGGGCTTCAGGGATTAATTTCCAGGTAAGCCCCATCAGCGCTCTTGAGGGGGAGGCCCAATTCCCTTCCTCTGGAGTCAGCTGGAGGATGATTATCCTTGCACTTAGACGACAGGCTAAACATAACAGGTTCTTATCTGCAACGGATCATTTCCAAATGCTATACCATTCCCTTTTCTCATCCTCCTCCTGTTTACAAGAAAATCCACGATGTCGCACCCAATCAGAGGGATTCAACCGTACAAGAAGTTCAAAAACTGCTGGACAAAAGAGTCATCCAGCAAGTCTCACCAGACCAAGAATGATCCAGAATGTAAGATTCTTTTTAGTGCCAGAAAAGACAGGGGACTGGAGACCAATACTGGATCTCAGCATACTGAACAAATCAGTTCAACAAACAAAGTTCCGGATGGTTATGGTACAGTCTAGCCTTCTCTTTCTAAAGAAAGATGACTAGATGTGCCCTATAGACTTTCAAGATGCGTATTACCACATAAAAATAGACAAGCGCTACAGAAGGTTTCTTCACTTCCGATTGGGAGCCAGTCATTACCAATTCAGAACACTGCCCTTTGGATTCACCATGCCCCCCAGTGTGTTCAAATGCATGGCAGTAGTAGCAGTTCACTTGAGACTGAAAGTATTCCGAGTGTTTCCATACTTAGATGACTGGCTCATAACCGCTTCGACCAAGCATCAGTTGGTATTAGCCAGGGACTACACCCTGAATATCTGCTCCCATCTGGGGATAACAGTAAATTTAAAAAAGTCACACTAAACCCCAACACAAACTTTGGAATTCATAGGAGCATTACTGAACACTCAAGCATCGATGGCTTCTCTTCCTCCGGAGAGGTATCAAAGACTGGTCAATCAGGAACAACCATTACTTCTCAGAAAGAAGATTCCATCACATTTAGTCCTACGAGCCCTAGGCTCTATGGCAGCTTCCATAACTTTAGTGCCTCTAGCCAAACTACATATGCAAATTCTGCAATGGATGCTAGCCTCTCAGTGGTCTATCCTTCATCACCCGTTGTCAAATCAAGCTCTTATCACCAACTGTTGCAAAATGGATCTTTTTTGGTGGATACAGTCTGACCAAGTTCTTCAAGGTCATTCCTTTGTCCTTCCAGAATCCACAGCCATAGTGACTATGGATCCCTCTCAGGTGGGGGAGGGCATTTTCTGGGCAAGACAGTCCAAGGCACATGGTCCCCAGTAGAGGCCAACTTGCACATCAGTGTGCTGGAGCTGAGAGCAGCCCTTTTTGAGTTGCAAGCATTTCAATCATCTCTTCCTCAAGGGACGATTGCAATCCAAACAGACAATATGTCATTGGTTTGGTACGTTAGCAAGGAGGAACCAGTTCTTACCCCCTTTTTCGAAGAGCCCTCAGAGTGTGGCAGTGGGCCATATCATCCGACTGCTTCTAATAGATAGTGGACAAAGCTGAGCAGATGCGCCCTTCAGCCTCATGAGTGTTCTCTCAATCAAAAAATGGCAAAGTTGATCTTCCGCCATTGGGATCAACCTTGTTGCAATCTTTTTGCTTCTCCCCTAAAAAACAACTGCAGCAATTACTTTGCTCCGATTCCTCCTCAGGGAAATTCATCCAGAGACGCTCTTCTCCATGATTGGCCCCTGGTCTCCTATATGCCTTTCCCCCGAGACCTTTGATTCCCAAATTCCTGCAGAAAGCATTCAGGTTGTTCAGGTTGAAGAGCAAAATTATCCTCATTGCCCCCTTTTTGGCCCCAACAAGTTTTGTTTCTTTGGCCTTATCTAATTCAACAACCATGGATTCTGGACCCAGGGCCAGATCTTTTGTCCCATCCAGACAGTCTTGTTCACCCAAACATTCTGAACCTCAAGCTGACTGCATGGTTCCTCCAGTTCCATTAATTGCCAGGCATCCAAATATTTCTTCCCCAGTACACAAAATTCTATTGTCAGCTCACAAACCTTTCACTAGAAAGATGTACAGCAGTAAGTGGAAAAGGTTTACCATTTGGGCCTTTGAAAAGCAAACAGATCCTATTTTAGCATCCATTGAACAAGTTCTAGATTTTTTAGCCTCTGTTTAATAATGGAGCTTCTCCTTCTACTATCAAGATTTAGTTAGCTGTTATTTCAAATTTCCATAATGGTTTGGCTGAATGATCCTTAGCTTCTCATAGACTTTGCAAATCATTCCTAAGAGGTACTCTTCTGCTAAAACCACCATACAAAGGCCTGACTCTTCTTTGGGCCTTGAACTTAGTTTTACAGGCAAAGATGCATCCTCCTTTGTACCCTCTGCAGAATGTGACGTAAAATGTTTGTAATGGAAGATGCACTTCTTTGTAGCCATTACCTCTGCCAGAAGGATTTCAGAGATCCAAGCCTTATCAGAATCCCTTATCTTATTTTCCATAAAGATAGGGTATCTTTGTGAACCAGCCCTTCCTTTTTACCTAAGGTTGTCTCAAAAACAAATATTAACCAGACAATTTGCCAGTTTTCTTTCCTAACTATTCTAACGAAAGGGAGTATGCCTTGCATTTACTAGACATACATAAACAACTAAGATCCTACCTTCATAGAACAAAAAGGATAAGACAGTCTAATCAGTTATTTGTCTCTTTCTTTAAAGAAAAATTGGGCAAAGCAGTCAGCAAGACTACACTTTCTTAAATGGCTGAAAGACTGCATTTCATTTTTCTATGACAAGAATAATTTGACTTTGCCAAAACCAGTCAAAGCTCATTCAACAAGGTCTATAGCCACTTCAGCTGTCTTTCAAGCCAGAGCTTCAAAGGATGATATATGCACAGCAGCTACTTAGGCTACTCCCCTTACCTTATTCATTACAAGCTGGATCTGGTCTTTGGCTTGATGGTGCTCAGGAACATGCTTCCATAATGCCACCCAAGATTTTAGGAAGCTGGGGGCTCTGTCTCATCTGTCAGTTTAGGAAGCTGGGGGCTCTGTCAAGAATGAAATAAAGATAGTCAACATCAGATAAAGAAGTTATGTACTCACCATAACATTCCATCTGTGTTGCCTGTCTTCATTCGTTTGTGAACCCCCCCCTTCCATCCTCGACCTGTAAGATTTTTGGTGGAGTGGACTAAATCCATTTGAATCCATATTTTTTACCTACGCTTCCTCCTGTCTTACCTCACGCATATCTTTATATACACACACACACACACATATGTATGTATGTGTGTGTGTATATATATATATATATATATATATATATATATATATATATATATATATATACACACACACAAACACACACGCACACCCCTATAATTTACACATTTCCATATATCTTCTGCAAACTCAATCTGAGGTAATTGAGAGAGAGGGATTCTGGGTAGAGCTGAAGCTTGAGAATTTTTGGCTGGCATGAGCTGTAGTAACGGCCAAGTCAGTTCTGATATTTGAATCAAGCCCATCTGTCAAGAATGAATGAGGATAGACAACACAGATGGAATGTTAATGGTAAGTACATAACTTGTTTTTTTCTCACTCTCAGTAGCAGTGGATTACAACAGTGCAAAACAACTACAGCAGCAGAAAACTGAGCTGACATTTTGAAGAATTTGCTATGCTCTACTACATGGTAAAATCTGCCGACATGTAGTTTTTTTTTCTAGGGACTTCTTAGGATGCTGAGAAAAGTACACAGAGGATTTTTCAACTTTACAGCAACATAGTAAAACATGGCTAATTAAACATTATAAGGCTCTGACATATTCTACAACTTCCCCAGCCCCCCTCCCAGTCATGTTTGCTGCAGTTGCTCAGTAGTGCTTGGTTGAGGGAGTTAGAATCCATGAAATGCGTAAATGTGAAGGACTTTAACCTTAATACAAAATTTCCCGTTGTCTTTGGATTGCTAGCTGTTCATAGCATTCACAGTAGTTGCCTACTAGGTCTTCACAGTCATGCAATGATATAGGAAGTTCCTGCCATTTCTTTGTGCAGTACTGTTTGGTCTGTTGTATGTCCAGTGAGTTTTCCCTGGTTTCTTTATTGTAATGGAGGTGGTACTACACAGCCTGGACCTTTTGCTGTTCTAATACTTGTAATATTGAATCCGTGCAACTTTTCTGAGCATTTGTCATGGGTCCTCTGCTGGATGCAGTCTGTAGATGTGTCAGCCGGGAGAAATCTTCTCCTGTCCTCCTTACATTTGGTTACATGCATTTTAGAACACCAAGATTCTGAAAAGTTTTTTCTTTAAAATGTTATTTGGCAGGACTAGAAAAATGTATTTTTAATGTCCATGATATGTTTTTTCCATATGCAGATTCTGGAATGGTCTTCTTGTTGACAGTAATTACTGAATCATTACAGCTTGTTGGATATGTTGTAGATTTATACTCCTGCCATTAATTTTTGTGTAATTTTTTCCTCTCCAGCTTGAGGAGAGCTGTCCATTTTTTCTCCAAAGCCTGAAAAATATGCTATCCAAAGCATTTTCACAGAGAGAATAGAAACCTTCCATTAGAAATTAGTAGTCCAAGTTTCCTGAAAAACCTGTGATGAATTCTATGTTTATGTTCCCCTCTTAGGCTGTCTATGTTCATCTGCACCTAGATTATTTGCTTATCAGTTCAAGCGGCCTTTGCTGAATACCAAAAAATGCATCATTATCCCCTGTGGAGAAAGTGACGCCCCCACAAATTATCACATTAATAACAGCATCCTAAGCAGGCAGTCAGTTGTGAGGGATTTGGGCACCCAGGTTGATAGCAACCTGACTTTTGACCACCATGTTGCTTCCGTTGAATGGAAAGCCTTCTACATGGCCCAAATCATAATTAAGGGTATCTCATCCAGGGACAAGGAGGTCATAAAATCCCTGTATTCTTCCCTTATAAGTACAACACCCCATTCGGCATGTACCTCACAAAGCACATATAGTAGCTGGAGAGACCACAGAGGTTCCTCACAGGTAGAATCCAGGGCCTGAAACATCTACCATACACAGATAGGCTAAAAGCCATATCCCTTTACTCAGTTTCATACAGACTCCTCAGAAGTGACCTCTGTTTGGCATACATTACCATCAGGGATCCCACCTTGATGGGATTGCTGCATATCCGGAAGTCAAGTTCCACTCGAGTAACTTGCACATGCAACATCAACCTGGTCTGTGACATCAACAGGACTTGTTGGCGGGACAGATTTGTGTCCCAGAGACTCCCCCATCTATGGTATAGACTCCCTCTCAACTTCAAGCAGAGTATGTCATTACCCCTTCTTTAGCGCAACCTAGATAACTGGATGGGAAACAGAAAATATACCCCTGGGATTCCACATCTCCCCCTGCTGGGCAGGGGCATCAGGTGCTGACTTGTCTAGACATGAGCTAAACTCTTGACTAGGCTTATAAGGGCCAATAGCCTAATAACCTCCTAGGATCCTATGAACATGTGTGTCAGAATGAGGTCCTGCTCCTGTGCAGAGAAACATTTTCGGTATGGGCATTCTGGTCTGAGACCTGATCTGATGTCATAGTTGTCCATACTGTAGGGGAAGATTGTTGTCTTACAGGTGCTGTAAGTCATTGAGCAGGGTCAGCTATGGGCATCCAGATTAATTATGAATATGAACTAAAAATAAAGTTTGGTTTCTTGCTTATTTTGGCACAACCAAGAAAAGTATGTGATGTTAACCTTTTCCCCTCCAGTGAGTGACAGTGCTTTTGGTGAAAGGCAGCATAGCCCAGTCTGATGTTCTTCGTGTTTCACTGTTGCAGTCATCACACTTGGGTTATCCTGCTAGGGGTAGCCCTCAGATGTCCCGAATACCAGAGGCTTAGTATTTCTGCGTCAGTTGCTGTCGTTTCAGTACTGACGTCAGATCGTCAGAGGTATAAAAACATGCAGCCGATGCCATTACATCAGTCTTTTTTGCTGAGGAGCCCGAAGCAGAAGCAGTTCGCAAGAGTGCCGGTCGGCCACTACCTGAGTTTTCGTTTCCGACATTGAATCATCTTGAAGTCTTCTAAAGCTAAGTACCCCATTGGGGATCCTTTTTTCTTGCTCTAACCAATATCAGAAAAAGTTAACAATTGTCTCGCCTGTGGAAAGCAAGTACCACACCGAGATTTCCATTCTTACTGCCTCACCTGCACCAGGGTACCTCACAACAAGGCCTGGAAAGTGGATGCCCTATCCTTCCAGTGGGCAAACCTCTCAATCTATGCATTTCCCTTTCTGCATCTGCTTACAAGGGTATTACTCAGGATAAGGGTGGAAAGACCAAGGGCAATCCTGATTGCCCCAGACTGGCCACGCTAACACTGGTACCCACTACTGCGCAGTCTGTCACCATTGCCTCCATGGCACCCGCCCCAAATCCCTACTCTCCTGACTCAGCAGGATGAACAGTTCTTGCATCCACAGTGGCAGACCCTGAACCTTGCAGCCTGGCTTATCCCTTGACTTCTCCTCCAGTGGCCAGCCTAAGCAAGCAGGTACTGGATGTTATACGTGAAGCCAAATGACCCAGTACAAGGAAATCCTATGCTGAAAAATGAAAAAGGTATTGTTCCTGGATTCACACTAAAGGAGCGGATACAGCACAGCCCTCCTTACCTCTCATCCTGGATTACCTAGCAGATCGACTCCACAGAGGCCTCTCCTTCTCCTCCATTAAGATCCATGCCTCTGCCATCTCTGCTCATTACAGCACTGAGCCACCTCTCTTCTCTCACCCTCTCATCAAGCAGTTCCTGAGAGGGGCTAACAACTTAAGGCCATCAAGAAGAGCCCCCACCCGCGCTTGGGACCTTAATTTTGTGGTGGAAAAGCTCACGCTTACTCCCCTTTGAGCATGCAGCATCAGCAGAGTTAAAATTCCTGTCTTGGAAAACAGCCTTGCTTCTGGCCATCACTTCAGCTAGAAGAGTGGAGCTACAAGCACACATGGCTGTGGAACCCTTCATTATTCTTCATGCTGACAGGATCTCCTTCGGGACTAACCCAACTTTCATGCCTAAAGTGGTGTCCATTGTGGCTCTCAACCAATCTGTCCATTTGCCCACTTTTTTCCCTTATCCTCAAAATAAGGGGAAAAGGATCCTGCACTCTTTAGATGTGCACAGACAGCTCAGATTCTACCTTGATAAGACTAAGCCCTTTAGTAAATCTGACCAGTTATTAGTCAGATTTGCACCAGTGGCAGAGGGCAAGGCCATATCAAATCAAACCATTTCCAAATGGGGGTAGCACACTGTATCCATTTCTGTAACAAACACCTTGGGAAACCACCCCTTCAGGGAGTCAGAACACATTCTACTAGGGCAACTTCAACCTCTACAGCCTTTCTCAGAGGAGTCCCTTCCAGGAACTTTCTGGAAGCTGCTACTTGGAGTTCTGTTCACATCTTCACCAAGCATTACCACCTGCCTATCTTTTCCACATCCAGGGCAGATTTTGCAACAGCAGTCCTGCAGGGCATACTAGCCAGCCCCAACTCTTCTTGACTGCCTCCACCCATTCTTCAGCTTTGGCAATCTAACAAAGTGTGATGACTGCAACAGTGAAACATGAAGAACATAGTACAGTTGTGTACACTTACCATAAATGTAGATGTTCGAGTGTATTCACTGTTGCATTCTGGGTTTCCCACCCTCCAGCCCCTTTGTATCTTTGTATCTCTCTCTCTCTTTCTTCCTCACTCCTTACAGGGCTATTGGTATTTACTTTTTACTAGTGGTGTTTTTCCACCATAACTTAGCTCCGTATTTGGGGGTTCTTGACATTTGGGGCAAGAAAAACTGATGTAATAGCGTTGGCTACCTGTTTTTATACCTCTGACGACCTCACGTCAGTACTGAAGCAACAACAACTGATGCAGAAATACTTAAGCCTCTGGTATTCGGGCCGACTGAGGGCTACCATGGCTGGATAACCCAAGTGTGATGACTGCAACAGTGAATACACTCAAACATCTACATTTATGGTAAGTATACACAACTGTACTTTTTTGATAGCCAAGAACACTTCTCTCCTTTTCTCTGAGGACCTTTGCAGTAGGGAAACTCTGTGATTTTTTTTCTTGTCATGCCCCCATTTAGAGAACCATCTCCCTCATCTCAGGTTTCAGCTTCAAGTATGAATTGAGTACTCCTTAGGTGGTTAATGAAATTTTGATTGGATCTCAGAAACTTAAGTTAGAAACTGAAGTAAAAGTGTTTCTGTATCTCTTAAAAGAAAGATCACCACCAGGAATTGCCTTTGAGCGCAGTTAGAAACAAATTGGCCTAATTCTTATAACCAACCGTTGTAGTTCATTATGAGTTATTCACCTGTGAAATGTCTTGTTCTGGCTTTACTGGCTTTTCAAGATGTAGCAGTAATTGAACAAGTAGCCTAGCATATATTGATTAAGCAGTTCTTGGTAGGAGAATTATACCCAAGACTCCAACTTATATCTGATATAGTTGATTAATAAAAAAATCCAGCCTATTTTGGACCCGCATTTTATGCTTATGAAACTTTGATGCATGTTTTAAATCCATGCTTCTTTGAAGTCATTAAATTCAGTTTGAAGAAAGTTTTTTTTTTTCCTTTAGTAGCTGTCTCCTGGTATGGCATACTTTTGAAATTCCAGGCTGTTTATGTGTAACGAGCTGTATTTTATTCTGTAGATATATCACAGATGTCTATATTCCTGAAGACCATTGAGCATGCCCTGTAATGATAGTCTCCCAGGTCTTATCTACCCAATCCATTCACCAGCTTGCCTGTTCTTGGAGTATCAGGCTGGAGGTGAGCACCTACTTCATGGACTTGTTGTGCAGCAAAAGCTTTAGTTGCTGCTTACAAGCTTAAAATATTTCTGCAAACTTGATTTTTTGTCTCTTTGGTTTGGAACAGGTAGATGAGCTAACATTTAAATGAATAATACCCAGGTTGTTGGCTAACTGTATAAATGTCCACTTGGTATTTTTATAGGTGCTTATTAGGATATTACTCTGTGAGGTCTTAAAAAGTATAGCCTTATATTCCTGTGGTAGTTTTTAGCCCTTATATTTTGCATGCCAATAACCCAGAGGCAAGCAGAACAAGAATGTATTGGAGCATTTACTTGTTGCCCATGTTGTTGAGGTACATGGGTATTAAAACAGGGCTACACTTGCAGTTTCTGATCAATTTGTCCAAATGTCATTTGAATTGTAGTATGAGGCCTGTTAATTTTTTCTTCTACTGCACCAAATGGACATTTGAGCAGAAGAGTGGCCATTTTTAGTGACTGTTGCAAGAATGCATCTTTGACGTGTTCGTGCATAAGCAACTTTGTCATTACTTATTGTCATAAAGTGGTATGCAGCGCTTTACATTAGGGGTAAGCCCAGTAGACCTTCTTTTTGCTGGATATCCTGTCTTAGGATGAAGACACAGTTGGTTAGGAATGCTTTCTGTAAATAAATAAAAGATCAGTCATTTGAGTGAAGGTCCTTTTCTGAAATAAACTACTCTATAAAATGAAGAGTTATATTTTAGGTTAATTCTGGACAAGATCATGAATTGAAATGTCAGGTTCACTTTTTTTCCCAGTTTGCAGCTTGTATTCATAATTCTGCTTTTTTGTTTCTAGCCCCCATACTGAAGAATCAACTTTTTGTCATATCATGTTTTACACATTTCATTGTTTCAGCGTATCTGCCGTATCTTGGGTCAGTACTCATAAAGTACTTGAGGACCTTCCCCCATTAGTTAAAACCCACTTAAGGTGGTAGCCTTACAAACTTACATTTTCATTTGGAAAAGAGTGACATAGGTGAAGAGGTGGAAGATTCAACTTCTTTGGTCCGTGGTGGTGGTGCAGTAGCGTTGTCGCTTCACAGTAAGACGCCGTCCGGTTCGATTCTCAGCTAGAGCGTCTTCTGCGTGGAGACATGCGTGAATGGGCGTACCTTCGTTGAAGGTTGTGCGTCAGGGCTGGCAACTCGGTACATAAAAATCAATTGCCAATCATTAGCGGACCGGAGTTCTGCTGTGGTGACCCCTAACCGGGAAAAGCCGAAGACACAACAACATTATTGGAAGGAGTCTTCCTTTGTTGAGGCATTAGAACCCATTCAGGTCTTTTGAGATGCCTCTGCAGGGCAAGCCCTACCTCCAATGCTAGCTTTCTAAATATGCATACTAAGGGAGACTGTCCAAGACTTTATCTAGGCTGATATGAAACCGTGGTAAATAGTGTCAGGTAGTAACAGTGCTAATTGTGACACTTTTGAAGATAGGAGTTGGGAGCATCACAGACAACCTCCTCCTAGGGTGAAACTGTAAGAATTTAAATTCAGCAAGCTGAGTAGAGAGATTTATGAGGAAATGATTGGATGGGAGAAGGAGACAGGTGTTTGAGTGATAGTGTTCTGGATTAATCTGATGGAAACATTAGTTGAGTCATGCTGGATACTGTAAAATGAAAGACAAATGAAGAGAGTGGTAAGTTTTTTTTATGGTTCACCAAGAAATATCTGGAAAAAAAAACATTCCAAGCAATAAGTAAGGCATGTGGTGGGAGAAAGGATTGGGAGCAGAAGACAGGAAAAGTGTATGTGGTAGCAAAGATTAGCAGCAGTGTTGGTCAGAGAAGCCAGAGTATGTATGAAAAGAAAGGTGGAATGCAGGAATAGTTGGAGGCAGTGAGACAGGAATTAGTTTAGCTGCATCACATAGAAAAGCTAAATGTACTGTGTTCACAGAAGGACACAGAGTACATGGAGGCTGCCTATAAGTTTGCTGTGTATAGAGACAGAAGGGTGAGGTATAGTAAGGCTGCAGTCAGGCAATAATGCATAATGAGCCATTACTTTGCTGTTTACCAGAAAGATGAAGGGTGGGTGTGTGAGAAAGAGAGAGAGAGACTGAGGAGGCACAGCCTTAGACAGTAGGCTGAGGGAGAGAGGGGGGAGGCACAGCCTTAGACAGTAGGCTGAGGGAGAGACTGCACAGACACAGCCTTAGACAGTAGGTGAAGGGGAGACTGCACAGACAGCCTTAGACAGTAGGCTGAGAGAGAGACTGAGGAGGCGCAGCCTTAGTAGGCTGTGGGAGAGACTGGGGAGGCACTGCGTTAGACAGTAGACTGAGGGAGAAGCTCAGGAGGCACAGCCTTAGACAGTAGGCTGAGGGAGAAGCTCAGGAGGCACAGCCTTAGACAGTAGGCTGAGGGAGACAGGACTGGATATGTGTCAGTTGCTCAGAAAGGGAAGCTTTTCATAAAAATTCATAGAGTCACTGCTTATTTGTCTTGCTTTTGTGCCCTGTATCACATCCTTATATTTTCATCTCTGTAACATGATTATGGAGGAGTTTGATTTATTACCGAAAGGTCTGAAAATACATTTCATTCTTAAAGCTGTGCAGCTTCCGACAGTCTATTTAGCAGCTACCGGCTATTGACTGTCTAATAGTAGATAGACTTTTAATGTAGAAACACTTCAGGAAGGTCATTTTAGCTCACTGTGTGATACAGATGTAAGCTATATCCCTTACTAGAGAAAAAGGTCTGAAAAAAAAATAAAAACACTGTAGCTGTATTAACACATCAGCCCCGGGTTAGACTGCTCACTTGAGTTTGAAAATTTTATCATTACCTGAGCAGCACTGGATATGAGTTTATTTAAGCAAGTTTTCTGATTACTTATTCAGTGCGTTAATTGTTTACTTGTTACTAAGAATGTTAGTGCAGTAATTGTTTACTTGGTACTAAGAATGTGGTTTATTTTTTTTCCTTTCATTGCTTTATGTTCTTATGTGCATTTGTTTCATTAATGCATCACTCCTCATTTCTCTTGTACACTTTTATTCTCATGTTTCTTTCCAGTATTACAGACCACTGAATGTACGAGTAGCACTTCTGGATATAGAGGTCTGGAACCAGAACGATCCAATTGTCATCAGTAAGAACTCGACAGATACTCTCAACCGCTTCTTGGCATGGAGGAAGGAAAAGCTGTTACCCAGGATACAGCATGATAACGCCCAACTGGTGGTGTAGGTCTTACTTGCTGACATTGTAAGAATATTCACCAGTATTTGAGCTCACATTTATCAAGCAGTGACATTTATTCTTCAAAACCTTAACATGATGCAGGCAGGCTGACGGACCAGCGGTTGGTCATTCACTGCTCCGGCATAAGAGAGGTTTTCCCTCAAAATTTACAGCCTCTGCATGTCTTCTGTTGTTTGTGTGAAAGTACCTTAGTCAGATGCTGTTGCCTTTCAAATGGTTGAAATGATTGTTTCTATATGGGCAGGGATGTTCTTCGTGTTTCACTGTTGCAGTCATTACATTTGGGTAATCTGCTGGCAGGTTGCCCACAGTCGGCCTGATTAACAAAGTCTTGGGTCCTGCGTCGGTTGCTGTCCCTTCTTCCATGACATTAGATTGTCAGGGGTATAAAACATGCAGCCGACACCATTACATTAGTCTTTCTTGCCGTGCGGTGCCTGAAGCAGAAGCAGTTCGCAAGTGCCGGTCGGCCGACTCCTGAAATTTTCATTTTCGAGTTTCAGAACCAAAGTCTTCAACTTAAAGCTAAGTACCCCGTTGGGGAAACTTTTTCTTGCTCCTTACCGATGTCAGTAAAAGTTATTAATTGCATTACTTGTGGAAAGCAAATACCTCATAAAGATTTTTATTTATACTGTATTCCTTGCCTAGGCCCTGACCACGAAGTACCTTTCTGTCTGTTTTGTGCTTTATTTAATCAGCACGCTATCCGTTGTCGGTACATTTTTGCCTCTAAATATTTCTGTTCTTGGTTTAATTATCTAGAAATGACATCGGTTTGCCATCCGACTACCGTAATTCCGAAAAACTTAAAGAAAAAGACAGAGACAGGCTGTCGAGGTCCAAAACTGCCGACAACGCTTCTCCTAAGCCAGTCGACAGTTCGCCAGTACTCAGTGAGGCGCTTTCGCAGCCCCTGGTACCCACTACTTCTGACTTGCAGGCCTCTACTGAGACCCATTCGGAGTCCGAAATGCCGTGAGATGCTTCACCTATGGAACCCCACGGATGTCTCTACCTTGGATGGGTCCAGAGCCGCTGTGCAGGCACCAGCTTCTGAGGGTGTATTCAGGCCTACAGACTTGCATATTAAACTGACTCCACCTTCTATTCTAAGGCCTAAATCTCGATTTATGTCAAAAAAACTGATGCCCAGGCCACATGTACAGGCCCTTATGTCTAAAAAACAAGTGATCAAAATGGCTGAAGATCTTATTACTCTAATTGGGGTAGTCAGCCCCCCTTCTAAGAGGCCTAGGACTGAGCTTGACTATGAATCTTCTGATCAGGACTCTGTTTCTTCTAATTCTTCCAATGACCTAGATTTGTCCATACCTACTTATGAGGATTCTGATGCAGAGGATTCCATTCCCTCTGACCCCCCCCCCCCCGAGGACTTTTCTTTTGGGGAAACTTTACATACCTTAAGGGAGCATTTCCACTGGGAAAGTCAGGAATTTTCTGAATCTAAAAAGAGGCTTGGGGATTTTGTTCTTCTACCTCTCATAAGCCTTTGGCTGTACCTCCTTTACTAGACATTGTTGATGATGTGTTTTCAGAATCCAGTATGGCCCCTGATCCCTGCCTCCGGCTCCCAGTAAACCTGACAGATAATACAGGGTTCCTGAGTCCCACAAGTTCCTTTTTCAAAAATCCTGCTGCGGATCCAGAAACCATTTCTCAGGGGCCCAAGGGCACTAAGGCTTCTACTGCTATAAATCCTACCCTTTCTGATAGAGACTCCAGGGCACTGGATAGATGGGGTAAAAAGGTTTATACTTCTGCAACCTTGGCAGTCAAGGCTTTAAACTGCCAATTTCATATGCTGAAATATCAACAGCATATTATGGGACTACTCAAACAGAAAATGATGTTGATTTCTGACTGTGTGGAAAATAAAGATTTACATGATTTATTGCATTCTGCTGAACAAGTTGGAGAACACACGCAATGTGGTTTTGATTCTTTAGAGGCCTCTTGCAGGGCTGCTATTACTGTGTCTGTGCTTAGAAGGCATGCTTGGCTTAAGGAGCAATCTTTGTCTGATCATGTTAAAGCAAAATTGTTGGATGCTCCTTTAAACCAGGACCACCTGTTTGGCAATAAGGCTGAAGAAGTTCTAAAAAAGATGGAAGAGAAAGCTAAATCTATGCAAACTGTCAAAGATTTCTTACAAGTGCAACCTCCAAGATTTAGTAGACACTGGCCTACCAAGAACTGGTCCTTTCCAGCTCCTTCCAGATCCACTCGAGCCAAACCCGGGCACACCAAAAGCACCAGGTTTCAGTCCCAAGGGACTCTCAGAACTAAGCAGTGGGGGGTCTCCACTTCCAAATCTGGAAATAACAAGACACCCCCTATGGTAAACAGTCTCAATGACTTTCTTTTAAAATTACCAAGCACTTACCTTTTAGCCACCCCTTTGAGGGGAAAGATTGTTCTTTCTGCAAAAAACTGGGAACTCATAACCCCGGACAAATGGATTTTAAATAGTGTCCCAGGGATACAGATTTCATTTTCACATTTTGCCAACACCAAACGGGTGTCCAGACCTGCCCCCAAATCAGTGGGCAGAGGCTCAGAAACAAGTACTTTCTCTCTTAAACATGGGGGCTATTTAGCCAGTACCAGAAGAGGAAAAGGGACAAGGTTTCCATTCCAGGCTTTTCCTGGTACCCAGAAAAGACAAATCATGGCGTCCAATTTTGGACCTGTCTACTTTAAACACCTTTCTGGACATTCCAAAATTCAAGATGCTGACTCTTCACCAGTTACTTCCTATGCTAGGCAAAGATGCCTGGTTGGCAGCTCTAGATTTAAAAGAAGCTTACCTGCATATTCCAATCAGGGAATCTTGCAGAAGATACCTACGCTTCAAAGCAGGCTGCTTGCATTATCAGTTCTCTGCACTGCCCTTTGGCTTGTCTACTGCGCCCAGGATATTCACAAAGTGCCTGGCTCCAGTAATTGCATTTTGCAGGCAATGAAATATTCAAATATATCCATACCTGGACGATTGTCCAATTCAGGCAGAAAACCAGGCCATGCTTATAAATCATCTGGCGTTTGTAAAAAGGGTTCTAACTTGTCTAGGGTACACCATAAACGAAAAGAAATCACAACTGGTACCCTCTCAACAGATTACATTCCTGGGTGCAAGCTTGAATACAGCTGCACAGTTGGCTTTCCTCATGCCAGAAAAGCAAATTCATTTGGTAATTTACTTCAAACAAGTGGCCACAAAAACCCTGCTATCTGCAAGACAAATAGTGCAAGCCTTGGGGTTCATGGCCTCCTGCATTCTTCTAATTCCATATGCAAGACTGCATATGAGGAAACTTCAGTGGTACTTAGAAAGTCTATGGAGTCAGCATTGTCACAGCCTGGAAACAATGATTCCTATCATACCTTGCCTACGCCTAGAGTTCCTACGGTGGGCAGAGGCCTGCCACCAAAATAAGGGACTGCCATTCACACTACCCCCTGCCACCCAAACCCTAACTACAGATGCATCAGACTATACATGGGGGCTCACCTTGCAGGGAAGTGCATTCAGGGCAAATGGAACCCAAATCAAATGCACCTACATATCAGTCAAAAAGAAATGTTAGCTGTACAGAATGCTCTGACAGCCTTCAAGGACTACATTCATTCAGGACAACTAATGGTAAAGACGGACAACACCACGGTTATGTGGTACATAAACAAGCAGGGGGGTACATATTCCTACCCCATCTGCAGACTAGCCATGGCATTGTGGAACATGGCCTTGAGCTACCAAGTAAAACTACAAGCTCAATTCCTGCCAGGAAAACTGAATACACTGGCAGATGGACTAAGCAGAAATCTCATGGACCCACACGAGTGGAAACTGGAACCACAGATTTTCAACATGTTGACAAGCAAATGGGGGAGCCCAGACATAGATCTGTTTGCCTCCCCCCAGAACTACCAGTTGGACAAATTTTGCACAAGGACTCCTCACAAAAAAGCCTGGAAAGTGGATGCTCTGTCCTTTAACTGGAAAAACCTATCAGTCTGCATCTTCCCCCCTCTGCCTCTGCTCTCCAAAGTTCTGCTAAAAGTCAAACAGGACAAACAAAAAATGATTTTGATTGCTCCAGACTGGCCACACCAACACTGGTACCCACTCCTGCACAGTGTGTCACAAATATCTCCGTGGCACCTGCCTCAGACACCTTCCTTACTGTCTCAGCAGGAGAACCATATTCTGCACCCTCAGCTCCCAAACATTGAACCTTGCAGCTTGGCTAATCACTTAAATTCACCCTTAGCATCCCTCAGCAAACCTGTGATGGATGTCATCTTGGAGGTGAGAAGACCTAGTACAAGAAAGTCTTATGCTGACAAATGGAAAAATGACAAATGGTTAGAAAGACCTTATACATTGCCCATCTGATCATGAAGGGATTCACATCCAGATCTGGTGAGGTCATTGTTCCCCTGTACTCTTCACTTATCAGACCAATGATCGAGTACAATGCCCCATTCGGGATGTATCTCACCCGACATCTGCAGCAATTGGAGAGACCCCAAAAGTTCCTCACCAAAAGGATAAAGGGACTCCAAAGTCTGTCATATGCTGCCAGATTGAAGAAACTCCAGCTCTGTTCAGTCGCATACCGTCTGCTCAGAGGTGACATGTGCCTGACATACAAGGCCATGTCCAACCCGGAATTAATGGACATGCTCCACCTCAAAAAATCCAAATCCACCAAAACCACTAGAGCAAGCGACTTAAACCTTAGCACGGATATAAATATGACGTGCTGGAGGGATAGATTTATCACTCAGAGACTCCCTATGCTGTGGAATAAAATCCCGGTCCATGTGAAGCAGAGCACCTCGTTGGCTTTGTTCAAGAGAAATCTTGACCTGTGGATGGGAGATCATAGGTTTACCCCGGGAATCATCTCTTTGTCACTGCTGGACAGAGGCACAACAAACTAATGGGCACAGTATTCTTTCATATAAGGGGTGACGTAAGCCACAAAACTTTGGGCTAGGCTTATAAATGCCTTAGAGCAGATAGCCTAGTATAAACCTATGAACCTATGAAAAGATTCTGTTCCTGGAACCAATCTTTTGGGATGAGCATGGCAGCGCCCAATTTACCTCAGATTTTGCAATACTTAACTGAGATGCTTCACAAGGGCCTGTCTTTTTCCTCTATTAAAATCCACGCTTCAGCTATTTCAGCTCACTATAACACAGAACCACTCCTCTTTTCTCATCCCCTGCTCAAACAGTAACTCAGAGGGGCAAAGAACTTGAGACCACCCAGGAGAGCTCCTACCCCTGCCTGGGACCTTAACTTTGTTTTGGAAAAGCTCACTTTACCTCCTTTCGAGCCAGCTGCTACTGCAGACTTTAAAATGTATTTCTTAGAAGACAGCCTTCCTCTTAGCAATCACTTCAGCTAGAAGGATATCTGAATTACAGGCCCTTATGGCAGTGGAGCCTTTCATCATCTTTCATGAGGACAGGGTATATCTGAGGACCAATCCATCCTTCTTGCCCAAGGTGGTTTCCAATGTGGCTCTTAACCAGACCATTCATTTCCCAACCTTCTATCCCAAGCCACAAAACAAAGGAGAACGGATTCTGCATTCCTTGGACGTGCACAGAAACTTAGATTCTACTTGGACTGAACTAAATTTCGAAGAAAATCTGAACAATTGCTAGTGGCATTTGCTGCTGGGGCAGAGGGGAAGGCTATTTCAAAACAAACCATTTCTAAATGGATAAGCCATTGCATTAATTTCTGCTATAAGCACCATGGAAAACCTATCCCCCAGGGGATCAGATCTCATTCCACCAGGGCTGCATCTACTTCTGCAGCCTTTCTGAGAGGTGTTCCTACCAGGGATATTCTAGAAGCTGCTACCTGGAGTTCAGTACATACTTTCGCCAAGCATTATCATTTACCAATTTTCTCTAAATCCAGAGCTGGCTTTGCCACTGCAGTCTTGCAGGGCCTTATAGCTGGTCCTAATGCTGTATAAATCCACCCTCCCAACCATAGCTTTGGGAATCTACCCAAATGTAATGACTGCAACAGTGAAACTCAAAGAACATAGTACAGTTGTGTACACTTACAATAAATGTAGATGTTTGAGTGTATTCACTGTTGCAGTCCTGGTTACCCTCCCTCCAGCCCCCTTGCTTTCTCTTACTATACCTCAACTTTCTTTTACTATGCTTAAAAGCCTTTTTGGTGTATTTGCTTTTGGTTGTAGGTATATTTTTGTGTTTTTAATTTTATTTGCTCCCCATTTGGGGGGCACCTGACATCTGGGGCAAGAATAACTGATGTAATGGCGTCAGCTGCATGTTTTATATCCCTGACCTGACGTCATGGAAGAAGGGACAGCAACCGACGCAGGACCCAAGACTTTGTTAATCAGGCAGACTGAGGGCAACCTGCCAGCAGATTAAGAAAAAATGAAGAAAAAAATGAAGAAAAAACAAACACCTCAGCTGGATGAAGTGCCTTTGTAGAGCGGAACAACAAAACGGCAGAACAGTCTCAAAGGCACACCAATGGCAGAAAAATCCAAAGTTCTAATGTAGAAAAAAGACCTTTATTATGGCAGAACTGCACCAAACAGTAAGCGCTTTCACGTTATACTAACGCTTCTTCAGACTTCAACATCATACAATAGATTTCATGCCTTTAAATACTGTGGTCAATAGAAGCTTAATTAATCAATCAATTAATTAACAATGTTTAAAGTGCCAGTGCTCAAAAGGTATGCATATACACAAAACAACAACCTCAGATAAAAACATAACTATATTTAACATATATAAAAAACTATGTATTAAAAAATGCTATCAAAATTGCCATCTAGGACACTTATAACATATTAAAAACTTAATGCTTAAAAGCTTTGGCTGCTAAAAAAGGTTTCAGGGTAATTTTATCATTCAGGCCGTATTTGTGTGCCTGGAGTCTAAGAATCCACCTATTCTCTACCTCCTCTGTGCGATTCTTGACGTTGCCTAGCCTACTATTAATTTTGACTAGTTCTATGACCTTAAACTTAAAGTGATGTTGGGACCCTTTCTCCATGACATGTCGTGCTAATGCATTAGTCATATCTTCTTTATTGATTGCGTAGACATGTTCTCTTATGTGTTCCCGCAAAGTGCGGTTCGTTTTACCCACATAATATTTCTGACAGAGTTGGCATTGGGCCAGATACACTAAGTTCTTAGATCTGCAGTCAGCATAACACTTGAAAGTATATATTCTACTAGTATGTGGATGAATAAATACATTTTCTGCTGTTATAAACCTGCATTGGTTACAAGTTCGACAGGGAAAAGTACCTTCTCTCTGTGATTTGGGATATTCTATTTCTGTTTTTTCATAGCATAATAGTCTCTTGCGAGACTTCATGTTCTTATAGGCTATGTTAGGTACTTCTTCAACCAATGTCTTAATTCTCTCGTCCATAGTTAGAATTTTCCAATTGTTCTCTATGATCTTTTTTATCTGATTGTTCCTATTAGTAAAAGGTATAACAAGTCTATTTTTTACAATGGGTGACTTCTTTCTGTTTGTATTATTGATATCTGATTTTTTATGATAAAAAGGTCGACCCCTACCTAGTCTTGTCTCATCTGTCATGGCTATGGTATCATGCACAGCTTGCTTATTATACCCTCTTTGTATAAAGTTATTTTTTTAAATTTCTTTCTGATTTTCAAAGGCTAGCTCATCAGTGGTCAACTTGGATGCCCTTAATGTTTGATTCATCACTATGTTTGAATATATATGTCTAGGATGCATGCTGGTACGGTGGAGCAAATTGTTCCTCCAGCATGTCTTCCTAAACATTTCCGTGTTGATACCATTGGGTCCCTTGGTTAGCTGAACATCAAGGAATTGTATTATATCGCATGAATGAGTGCTTTGGAATTCTAAAAAATTCGTTGTCCCATTCAGATAGCATATAAATTCAACTAAATGCTGCTCTGTCCCTCTCCATATCAAAAAAACGTCGTCCACGAAACGACTATAATGTATTATGTGCTGATTGAAAACTATATTGTTCAGCACATAGGCGTCCTCCCAATATGCCAACACTAGGTTGGCATAGGAGTTTGCACACGGGGTTCCCATTGCAACCCCCTTTTTTTGCAAATAATAATTGTTACCATAAACCAAGATGTTGTTCTCTAATACTATCTCAAGCAACGACATCCATCTAATAATTTTACTATTTTCTATGCCATTGTTCAGAAGGAATAGTCTTAAATATTCAATACCTATATTATTAGGGATCGACGTGAACAAAGATTTCACGTCTAAAGTAACAAGAAAGTCGTCAATTTCAATAGGATGCTCATCATTACACCTTGCAAGGTCCTCTATAAACTGTTGTGTGTCTCTTAAAATGTATTTGGTACTATTAACTATTGGTTTAAATTGCTTGTCTAAAAATATCGACAATGACTCAGTCAGCCACCCTTTACTAGAAACAATAGGTCTTAATGGTGGGTCATATAGTTCTTTATGTATTTTGGGTAGACCCCTAAACGTAGGGACTAGGGGGTTCTCAATGAGAAAATATCTATACAACTCCATATCAATAACATTAGTGAGAACTAGGTCATATAACTGTGCATGTACGCCCTTAATCAATTTATTTAGTAAACTTGCACTTAATGGGGTGTATGTGTCAGCCTCTGCGAGCATCAGAGATATTTTACTGTTGTACATTTCTCTGTCCATTATGACTATGGCTCCCCCCTTATCGGCCTGTCTTATCACTATTTCATTGTTACGTTGTAAATTAGAAATAGCTTCTTTCTCTTGCATTGTTATATTAAAAAATTCAGGTTTCCCTGTATTCTTATCATAAAGCTCTAATAAATCATGTTCACAGGCACGTTCAAAAACTTCAAGTAAAGGATGTTGCGGTGGAATAAACATGGATGGTTTCTTAAAAAGATTAATGTTATCTGGATTGATTATATTTGATGTATCTTCACCGTATAACATTTTTAAAGCTATGTTTCTGGTAAACATTTTGATGTCTACTATAAAATCAGTAACATCTGTAAATCCCGAAGGGATAAAACTTAGTCCTTTGTTTAAGATAGATAGTTCGTGATCATTGAGCTCGTACCTGGAAATATTGACAACTAACTCTTGTATACCGATCTCAGGGCTTTTCTCTGCTTCTCGTAAATCTCCTCTGTCCCCTTTCTTTTTTTGTTGGTATTCTGTAGTGGCCATGTCCTTGTTTCCGCTGGCTTGAAGGGGAGCGGAAAAGAAGGGAATTCTTCACGGGGTGAAAAGACATCACCTTCTCCTTCTCCTTCAATAACATCCACGGCAGAACTAACGGCCGGTGACTTCCTCCTGACGTCTTGGTTGGAACTTGTATTGCTACTTTCCTTATTATTTGATGATTGAAGAGCACCTACACCGTCGAGGTGAACCATCGCTTCGATGGTAACTTGTCGTTTGGTGTTGACTCCAGGTTTCATCATCAGTGGGGCGCCAATATTCGGATTTTCATTCTCAGAAATGGGTAATTCACTACGAAGGGAAGGATCCGATGTTGTCGTCATCTGTTGGGGGGTGTGGCGATGGGAGTTGCCTCCAATGACGTTCCGGTGTGTGGATACGCTGTTGTTAGTAGAAGCATTATGCATTTGGTTATTAACTTTATCTCTCGGCCACGAAAACACTTGGCCTTTTTGAAAATCCACATAGTCTCTCCAACTTTCTTTTCTTATCCTGTATGGATTTTTGATCAATGGAACAAAGCATGACTCTCAAGTCATCATATAGCATACCCAGCTCACGTTCATCTAGTAAACTCAGTAGCTCTGCCTCCAAAGTTTGAATTTCGTTTGATAAAGTCTCTAGCACCATATTGTAATGTTCAATTAATATCTTTACATAACCAAAGCTAGTGTCTAAATTTAATTTCTGCCATTTGGATAGTAGGCTGGGGTTAGAGTTCCCAAAGGTGGGCATCTTCAGGACTCTTAACCCCCTCGGTACGAGTCGGAAGCTCAAACAGGCTTCCATATGTGACTTCTGCCATTGAATGCTCTTCAGCTTGTGTAGTTTATTCTCTAAACGTCGAGTGATTAAGATTATATCCATGTCGTGTTTGCGATTAGTATTTGCAGTATCAATAGTACTTAAATCAGTTGCCGTTAGCTTCAATAATGGATTTACATTCATCTCAACTAGACTGTGAAGATCAAATGTCTTATTTACCGATGGTACATTTGAATTTAAATTTTTACTTATCTCAACGGCCATGTCCCAACGAGAGGTAGAAAATCAACAAATGAAGAAAAAACAAACACCTCAGCTGGATGAAGTGCCTTTGTAGAGCAGAACAGCAAAGCGACAAAACAATCTCAAAGGCACACCAATGGCAGAAAAATCCAAAGTTCTAATGTAGAAAAAAGACCTTTATTGTGGCAGAACTGCACCAAACAGTAAGCGCTTTCACGTTGTACTAACGCTTCTTCAGACTTCAACATCATACAATAGATTTAGTGCCTTTAAATACTGTGGTCAATAAAAGCTTAATTAATCAATCAAAATAATTAACAATGTTTAAAGTGCCAGTGCTCAAAAAGGTATATGTATATACGCAAAACAACAACCTCAAATGAAAAGCATAACTATATTTAACATATATAAAAGTCTATATATTAAAAAGTATCATCAAAAATTGCCATCTAGGACACTTATAATATATTAAAAAACTTAATGCTTAAAAGCTTTGGCTGCTAAAAAAGGTTTCAGGGTAATTTTATCATTCAGGCCGTATTTGTGTGCCTGGAGTCTAAGAATCCACCTATTCTCTACCTCCTCTGTGCGATTCTTGACGTTGCCTAGCCTACTATTAATTTTGACTAGTTCTATGACCTTAAACTTAAAGTGATGTTGGGACCCTTTCTCCATGACATGTCGTGCTAATGCATTAGTCATATCTTCTTTATTGATTGCGTAGACATGTTCTCTTATGCGTTCCCGCAAAGTGCGGTTCGTTTTACCCACATAATATTTCTGACAGAGTTGGCATTGGGCCAGATACACTAAGTTCTTAGATCTGCAGTCAGCATAACACTTGAAAGTATATATTCTACCAGTATGTGGATGAATAAATACATTTTCTGCTGTTATAAACCTGCATTGGTTACAAGTTCGACAGGGAAAAGTACCTTCTCTCTGTGATTTGGGATATTCTATTTCTGTTTTTTCATAGCATAATAGTCTCTTGAGAGACTTCATGTTCTTATAGGCTATGTTAGGTACTTCTTCAACCAATGTCTTAATTCTCTCGTCCATAGTTAGAATTTTCCAATTGTTCTCTATGATCTTTTTTATCTGATTGTTCCTATTAGTAAAAGGTATAACAAGTCTATTTTTTACAATGGGTGACTTCTTTCTGTTTGTATTATTGATATCTGATTTTTTATGATAAAAAGGTCGACCCCTACCTAGTCTTGTCTCATCTGTCATGGCTATGGTATCATGCACAGCTTGCTTATTATACCCTCTTTGTATAAAGTTATTTTTTAAAATTTCTTTCTGATTTTCAAAGGCTAGCTCATCAGTGGTCAACTTGGATGCCCTTAATGTTTGATTCATCACTATGTTTGAATATATATGTCTAGGATGCATGCTGGTACGGTGGAGCAAATTGTTCCTCCAGCATGTCTTCCTAAACATTTCCGTGTTGATACCATTGGGTCCCTTGGTTAGCTGAACATCAAGGAATTGTATTATATCGCATGAATGAGTGCTTTGGAATTCTAAAAAATTCGTTGTCCCATTCAGATAGCATATAAATTCAACTAAATGCTGCTCTGTCCCTCTCCATATCAAAAAAACGTCGTCCACGAAACGACTATAATGTATTATGTGCTGATTGAAAACTATATTGTTCAGCACATAGGCGTCCTGAAGATGCCCACCTTTGGGAACTCTAACCCCAGCCTACTATCCAAATGGCAGAAATTAAATTTAGACACTAGCTTTGGTTATGTAAAGATATTAATTGAACATTACAATATGGTGCTAGAGACTTTATCAAACGAAATTCAAACTTTGGAGGCAGAGCTACTGAGTTTACTAGATGAACGTGAGCTGGGTATGCTATATGATGACTTGAGAGTCATGCTTTGTTCCATTGATCAAAAATCCATACAGGATAAGAAAAGAAAGTTGGAGAGAGACTATGTGGATTTTCAAAAAGGCCAAGTGTTTTCGTGGCCGAGAGATAAAGTTAATAACCAAATGCATAATGCTTCTACTAACAACAGCGTATCCACACACCGGAACGTCAATGGAGGCAACTCCCATCGCCACACCCCCCCAACAGATGACGACAACATCGGATCCTTCCCTTCGTAGTGAATCACCCATTTCTGAGAATGAAAATCCGAATATTGGCGCCCCACTGATGATGAAACCTGGAGTCAACACCAAACGACAAGTTACCATCGAAGCGATGGTTCACCTCGACGGTGTAGGTGCTCTTCAATCATCAAATAATAAGGAAAGTAGCAATACAAGTTCCAACCAAGACGTCAGGAGGAAGTCACCGGCCGTTAGTTCTGCCGTGGATGTTATTGAAGGAGAAGGAGAAGGTGATGTCTTTTCACCCCGTGAAGAATTCCCTTCTTTTCCGCTGCCCTTCAAGCCAGCGGAAACAAGGACATGGCCACTACAGAATACCAACAAAAAAAGAAAGGGGACAGAGGAGATTGACGAGAAGCAGAGAAAAGCCCTGAGATCGGTATACAAGAGTTAGTCGTCAATATTTCCAGGTACGGGCTCAATGATCACGAACTATCTATCTTAAACAAAGGACTAAGTTTTATCCCTTCGGGATTTACAGATGTTACTGATTTTATAGTAGACATCAAAATGTTTACCAGAAACATAGCTTTAAAAATGTTATACGGTGAAGATACATCAAATATAATCAATCCAGATAACATTAATCTTTTTAAGAAACCATCCATGTTTATTCCACCGCAACATCCTTTACTTAGTTTTTGAACGTGCCTGTGAACATGATTTATTAGAGCTTTATGATAAGAATACAGGGAAACCTGAATTTTTTAATATAACAATGCAAGAGAAAGAAGCTATTTCTAATTTACAACGTAACAATGAAATAGTGATAAGACAGGCCGATAAGGGGGGAGCCATAGTCATAATGGACAGAGAAATGTACAACAGTAAAATATCTCTGATGCTCGCAGAGGCTGACACATACACCCCATTAAGTGCAAGTTTACTAAATAAATTGATTAAGGGCGTACATGCACAGTTATATGACCTAGTGCTCACTAATGTTATTGATATGGAGTTGTATAGATATTTTCTCATTGAGAACCCCCTAGTCCCTACGTTTAGGGGTCTACCCAAAATACATAAAGAACTATATGACCCACCATTAAGACCTATTGTTTCTAGTAAAGGGTGGCTGACTGAGTCATTGTCGATATTTTTAGACAAGCAATTTAAACCAATAGTTAATAGTACCAAATACATTTTAAGAGACACACAACAGTTTATAGAGGACCTTGCAAGGTGTAATGATGAGCATCCTATTGAAATTGACGACTTTCTTGTTACTTTAGACGTGAAATCTTTGTTCACGTCGATCCCTAATAATATAGGTATTGAATATTTAAGACTATTCCTTCTGAACAATGGCATAGAAAATAGTAAAATTATTAGATGGATGTCGTTGCTTGAGATAGTATTAGAGAACAACGTCTTGGTTTATGGTAACAATTATTATTTGCAAAAAAAGGGGGTTGCAATGGGAACCCCGTGTGCAAACTCCTATGCCAACCTAGTGTTGGCATATTGGGAGGATGCCTATGTGCTGAACAATATAGTTTTCAATCAGCACATAATACATTATAGTCGTTTCGTGGACGACGTTTTTTTGATATGGAGAGGGACAGAGCAGCATTTAGTTGAATTTATATGCTATCTGAATGGGACAACAAATTTTTTAGAATTCCAAAGCACTCATTCATGCGATATAATACAATTCCTTGATGTTCAGCTAACCAAGGGACCCAATGGTATCAACACGGAAATGTTTACGAAGACATGCTGGAGGAACAATTTGCTCCACCGTACCAGCATGCATCCTAGACATATATATTCAAACATAGTGATGAATCAAACATTAAGGGCATCCAAGTTGACCACTGATGAGCTAGCCTTTGAAAATCAGAAAGAAATTTAAAAAAATAACTTTATACAAAGAGGGTATAATAAGCAAGCTGTGCATGATACCATAGCCATGACAGATGAGACAAGACTAGGTAGGGGTCGACCTTTTTATCATAAAAAATCAGATATCAATAATACAAACAGAAAGAAGTCACCCATTGTAAAAAATAGACTTGTTATACCTTTTACTAATAGGAACAATCAGATAAAAAAGATCATAGAGAACAATTGGAAAATTCTAACTATGGACGAGAGAATTAAGACATTGGTTGAAGAAGTACCTAACATAGCCTATAAGAACATGAAGTCTCTCAAGACAGAAATAGAATATCCCAAATCACAGAGAGAAGGTACTTTTCCCTGTCGAACTTGTAACCAATGCAGGTTTATAACAACAGAAAATGCTTTTATCCATCCACATACTGGTAGAGTATATACTTTCAAGCCTTATGCTGACTGCAGATCTATGAACTTAGTGTATCTGGCTCAATGCCAACTCTGTCAGAAATATTATGTGGGTAAAACGAACCGCACTTTGCGCGAACGCATAAGAGAACATATCTATGCAATTAATAAAGAAGATATGACTAATGCATTAGCAAAACACGTCATGGAGAAAGGGTCCCAACATCATTTTAAGTTTAAGGTTTTAGAACTTGTTAAAATTAACAATAGGTTAGGCAACATCAAGAATCGCACAGAGGAGGTAGAGAATAGGTGGATTCTTAGACTCCAGGCACACAAATACGGCCTGAATGATAAAATTACCCTGAAACCTTTTTTAGCAGCCAAAGCTTTTAAGCATTAAGTTTTTAATATGTTATAAGTGTCCTAGATGGCAATTTTGATAGCATTTTTTAATACATAGTTTTTTATATATGTTAAATATAGTTATGTTTTTATCTGAGGTTGTTGTTTTGTGTATATGCATACCTTTTGAGCACTGGCACTTTAAACATTGTTAATTAATTGATTGATTAATTAAGCTTCTATTGACCACAGTATTTAAAGGCATGAAATCTATTGTATGATGTTGAAGTCTGAAGAAGCGTTAGTATAACGTGAAAGCGCTTACTGTTTGGTGCAGTTCTGCCATAATAAAGGTCTTTTTTCTACATTAGAACTTTGGATTTTGCTGCCAGCAGATTACCCAAATGTAATGACTGCAACAGTGAATACACTTGAACATCTACATTTATGGTAAGTGTACACAACTGTACTTTCCTTGCCCTCTAGGGTAGCTGTCAGTCACTAAGGGAGACCTGGGCTTCTGCTGTCATGCTGTCCAAATGGCATCATTTAGTTTTGGGTTTCTTTAAGCATCTAGGGTAGAGAAGAAATGGTCCACTGCATGTCACCCTTCCTTTTGCCAACATCAATTAATACCTTTGAGATGTATTTCTAAGATGGTTGTTTTTAAGTAGCACAGTGCGAGTCCAGTAAAGATAAAAGGGAAACTAAGTGCTACATTGAAGCCACAGTGGATAAGCAGTTTTTTGGTCACTGGTATTTAATGGATATGGTTCAGTTCATTACAGCTTGATACAGTAATACCCACTGTGCCACAGATAGAATACCAAACATGCAACTTTTGTTGACTTGTTAAGGGAGGTGCCCCCCCCCCCCTCAGCATACACCCATTCCACTGAGTGCAGCTTGTCAGCCATCCAAATCCAGAGTCACAAAACTCTGAGCTAATTTTACTTTTGACATTTAGAATTTTGTAGCTTCATTAAAAAATCGTGTCCTGCTTTTGTGTGGCCCTGAGTTGTGGCTTGTAGCTGGTGGTATCTTTTATCTTGTCAGGAAAATGAAATCTCTGGTTTTACTTCTGCTGTTGCATTCTGTGCTGATGTATACCAAGAAGATTTGTTTATTTCTTCTTCGTAGATTGTGCTGAAACCACAGCAGATATTTCTCAAGGTTGATATATGGATATATTAGAAAATCAGAATGAAAGTGTGCATCTGAAATAAAGCTGTCAGATTTCTTGTTATTCTTGTATTTGTTGACAACACTGGTGCTGATGCCAAAAGTGACTAGGTGGGGTTAGTTGGTTTCATTCTTAGCAGTCATAATAAAAGTAATGGAAGAGTGATTGTGCAAGAACATTAAATATTTCCATTTCTTTCATTCTAGAGGTTCATTCTTTCAAGGTTCCACTGTTGGAATGGCTTCACAGACCTCAATGTGTACTGTAGACCGGTCTGGAGGAGTCACAGTGGTAAGTTAAACTGATATTTAGGTGCAGAGCATCCAGGCTTCAGTCTCCAGAATATGTAGGTAGTAGCTGTGTGTACATTCTGCTTGCAGTGGCTGGGGATGTGACAGTAGTGACAGAAGGCATGCAACTTTCCTCATTCAGGGAAACCCGTTTGTTGTGATATTAGTTGTAGAACCATCAGTACTAAGTAAATGCAGTGACAACTGGAGAATAAAGAAGGAATGACTGTATGAAAGATGTGTATATTTACACACCAAAAATGCAAATTATTAAATGTAAATCACATCGCCAGTAAAATATGAGAGCACAGCTTATGATTACTGCACATTTATGCATCCTTTTTATACATCAGATAAAAAGTATGCCCTGTACTATGTGTGATTCAGGCCTGTGTGTACATGTTGAAACATGGTCACTGACAAGTATGTTATGGTGATCCTCATGTACAGTGGATATAAAAAGTTTACACACCCCTGTTAAAATGCCAGGATGTTCATCGTGCATACAGCTTCAAGTCATAACAGATGGGTCCTCCTGCCGTCAGGCGGGTCCTCGGTCGGCCGAATTCCAAAGTCTAGGTCCGACGTTGGTTGTCATCGCTTCTTCCCTGACGTCAGTGCGACAGGGGTATAAAGGAACCAGCTGACGCCATTTTTTTCAGTCTTTCTTGCCGCGCGGTGCCCAAAGCAGAAGCAGTTCGCAATTGCCGGTCGGCCAGCTCCTGAGATTACGAAAATTTGGAAACCGAAGTCTTCTTAAAAGCTAAGTACCCCGTTGGGGAACCTTTTCTTGCCTCAGACCGATGTCAGACAAAGTTAATAATTGTATTTCTTGTGGGAAGCAAATACCGCATAAGGATTTCCATTCTCTCTGTATACCTTGTTTACGCCCAGACCACGAGGTCTCGGCCTGCCGCTTTTGTGCTGCATTCAACAAACGCACTATTAAGCGTCGGGCGGAGTTCGCCCAGCATTATTTTAGAAAAGCATTTAACTATACTATGTCGTCGGATACTCCGACTCTGATTTTGTCTAAAAAACGAAAAGACAAGGACCGACACGCGAGGTCCGCGGCCTCTACCGACACCACGTCAAAGCCGGCTACACGTGGTCCGGTTCTCAGTGAGGCGCCTACGCAGCCCCTGCCTACCGACGACCTGTCTTTGATGGTGTCTCCTGTACCCGAGGTCGCAGGCTCCTCGGCCCACACCCCGACTTCAGATACCGAAGCCACTGTCAGCATTGAAAGTCAGAATGTGGACAGGTCCACCTCCACTCAAGGTGTCTTCAGACCTTCCTCTTCTTTCTCTATCAATGCTTTCACTAAGTCTAAAGCAACCATGCAGTCTAAGAGACCAGCTAAACAGGGCCCATCTCCAGGCCCCATGCCTAAGAAACAGATGCTTAAAATGGTTGAGGATTTAATTACTCTTATCAGAAGTTCTCAGCCCCCTCCAGACAAAAGGCCTAGAGTGGAGGAAGATTCCCCCTCCTCTGATCAGGGCTGCATTATTTCAGAGCACTCTGATGATCAGGAACATTCTTACTCCCCTTTTGAAGACTCTGATGCGGAGGAGTCCATCCCTTCTCTACCCCCCCCCCCCCACGAGGATTACTCATTTGGGAAAACATTGCATACCTTAAGGGAACACTTCCACTGGGAAGGCCAGGATTATTCTGATTCCAAGAAAAGGCTCAGGGAATTTCTCTTGCTTCCTCAGCACAGGCCTTTGGCTATACCTCCTGTCTTGGACATCCTAGATGATGTTTACTCGGAGGCCTGCCTTAACCCGGACTCTCTACCTCCAGCTCCAGTTAAGCCTGACAGGTACTACAGGGTCCCTGACTCACACCAATTTCTATACAAGAGCCATGCTGCTGACCCAGAAACCATCTCACAGGGCCCCAAGGGAGTTAAGGCCTCCATTGCTAAAAATCCATTGCCTTCCGAGAGAGATTCCAGATCCTTAGAAAGGTGGGGAAAACAGGTATATACCTCGGCTACCTTATCCATGAGGGCCTTAAACTGTCAGTTTCATATGCTAAAATACCAACAGTTTTTGTTATCACAATTGAAAAGTAAAATGTCACAACCTGAACAACCAGACTTGAAGGAGTTGCAGGACTTGATGCATAGTGCAGAACAAGTGGGTTACAGGATCAGTCATACGTAGGCATGCCTGGCTCAAGGAACAAGCCTTGCCTGATGATGTCAAAGCTAAATTACTAGACGCTCCTCTTCAAAAGGATGTACTATTTGGTGCTAATGCTGTGGAGGTATTAAGGAAAATGGAGGAAAAGGCTAAATCAACGCAAACTGTGAAAGAATTTCTACAGGTTCAACCCCCACGTTTTAGTAGAAATTGGCCTTCCAAAAACTGGTCCTTTCCTGCCACAGACAGACCCCAAAGAGGCAGATACAGGCGCCCGAGGGGCAGAGGACAATCCCAAGGATCGTACAGAGGCAGAAAATGGCAAGCTCCTACACAAAGAGGTGGTGAGGACAACTCGCAATCTATCAGAAAGCAAACCCAATGACTTTCCACTTTGCATGCCAACCAGGTCTCAAATGGCAGCCCCCTTGGGAGGAAAGCTGGCATTATTTTCAAAAAATTGGAATATTGTCACAAAGGACAAATGGATCCTGGACATTATAAACAGAGGCTACAAATTCCATTTTCACACCCTTCCAAAAATGAGAGGCATGCCAAACCTGCCACACAATCAAAGGGCAGAGGCACAAAGGCAAATTACAGATCTCATAAACATGAAAGCTATTCAAGAGATACCTACGCACAAACAAGGTCAAGGGTTTTATTCTAGGCTATTTCTGGTGCCAAGGAAGGGAAAAGATTGGAGACCTATTCTGGATCTATCCATCCTAAACACATTTCTACTCGTACCAAAATTCAAGATGCTCACTCTACAGCAGCTTCTTCCCATGCTGTGCAAGGAGTCTTGGCTGTTAACATTGGACCTCAAGGAGGCATACCTGCATGTCCTAATCAGACAAAATTGCAGAAGATACCTCAGATTTCTTGCAGGTTCAACTCATTATCAATTCTCTGCATTGCCCTTTGGCTTTTCTACTGCGCCCAGAGTATTCACGAAATGCCTGGCATCAGTAATTGCCTACTGCAGACTTCAAGGGATACAAATATATCCCTATTTGGATGACTGCCTGATCCAAGCGGACAGCAAACACATTCTTCTGAAACATCTGGCTTATGTAATAATGTTATTGAACTCTCTGGGATACACAGTCAACAAAAAGAAATCAAGACTAATACCCTCTCGGAAGATAATTTTCCTGGGTGCCAACTTGGACACAAACACCCGGATGGCCTACCTCACGCCAGAGAAGCAGGGGCAACTAATTCAATACTTCAGAACACTAGCAAATTGCACCAGGCTTACTGCAAGGAAAATCCTGCAGGCTCTGGGATTCATGGCATCTTGCATCTTACTAATCCCATGTGCAAAGCTGCATATGAGGAAACTACAATGGTACCTGAAAAACATATGGTCTCAACACAGCCACAGTTTGGAAACAATAATACCACTAATTCCATGTCTGCAAAAGGAATTTTTGTGGTGGGCTCAAGCATGTCAAACAAACACAGGTCTTCCTTTCAGCAAGCCTCAAGCAAATCAAGTCATCACAACAAACGCCTTGGACTACGCCTGGGGGGCGCACATGACAGATCGGTGCATTCAGGGCAAATGGTCCCAAAAAGAAAAGCACCTTCACATCAATCAAAAAGAAATGCTAGCAGTAATAAATGCTATTTTAGCTTTCAAGAACTTTCTACAACCAGGTCAACTTTTGATAAGAACGGACAACACCACAGTTATGTGGTACATAAACAAGCAGGGAGGAACACATTCTTACCCCCTATGCAGACTGGCCATGTCACTTTGGAACATGGCCATGGACTTACAGATGGAACTACAAGCACAGTACTTGCCAGGCAAGGAAAACACGCTGGCAGACAACCTAAGCAGGAATATGACAGATCCACACGCATGGAAGTTGCATCCAAAAGTTTTTACAGAAATAATCCAAGAATGGGGAAGGCCAGACATAGATCTATTTGCCTCCCAGAAAAATCATCAATTGACAAAATTCTGCTCAAGGATCTTCCATCCAAAGGCCTGGAGAGTGGACGCTCTCTCTTTCAGCTGGGCATCAATGACAGTTTATGCCTTCCCACCTCTTCCTCTGATGCCCAAAGTGCTATTAAAGACCAGAGCAGACAGACCAAAGATGATCCTCATTGCTCCGGACTGGCCAAGACAACACTGGTACCCACTCCTGAGGAGCCTGACGCATTCCCCACCATGGACCCTGCCTCTAATGCCTCTTCTTCTGACTCAACACAGCTTCAAAACTCTTCACAGTCAGCTAAAAACACTCAATCTAGCCACATGGAAGATTCCTTAGCATCACAACAGGCCCTACTCTCCAAGGAGGTGCAGGATGTCATTTTGGAGGCCAGAAGGCCATCAACTAGAAAAGCTTACTCCGCAAAATGGAAACGTTTTTGTACCTGGAATGAGAAAAAGGGCCAGGACCCTGGAAAACTGAATTTACCACAAATACTACAATATTTGACTGAATTGCTAAGCAGTGGACTTTTTTCTCCTCCATCAAAATCCATGCCTCAGCCATTTCTGCAGAATACAACACTGATCCACCTTTATTCTCTCACCCTCTCTTAAGACAGTTCCTCAGAGGGGCTAAGAATTTAAGACCTCCAAGGAAACAACCAATACCTGCTTGGGATCTTAATTTCATTCTAGAAAAACTGACCCTGCCTCCTTTTGAGCCAGCTGTTTCATCAGATTTGCAATATTTGTCCTGGAAAACAGCTTTCCTTCTGGCTGTCACCTCAGCTCGTAGAGTTTCAGAATTACAGGCTCTCATGGCTGTCCAGCCTTTTATCATCTTCCATCAGGACAGAGTTTCCTTACGAACCAACCCATCCTTTATGCCTAAAGTGGTATCCAGGGTAGCTTTAAATCAGGCCATACACTTACCTACTTTTTATCCTAATCCTCAAAACAAAGGGGAGAGATTTCTACATTCCTTGGACATCCACAGACAACTGCGTTATTATTTGGACAGAACAAAGCCTTTCAGAAAATCAGAACAGCTCTTTGTGGCCTATGCAGTAGGAGCTCAAGGAAAGCCAATTTCCAAACAGACAATTTCAAAATGGATAGCCCACTGCATACGCTTTTGCTATTCCTTTCATGGCAAAACTGTACCTACAGACATTAGAACTCATTCCACCAGGGCCACAGCCACCTCTGCAGCCTTCCTCAGAGGAGTTCCTACCAAGGATATTTTAGAAGCAGCCACCTGGAGTTCTGTGCATACCTTCTCCAAGCACTACAACTTACCATTATACTCCAAATCTAGAGCAGGCTTTGCCACTGCAGTCTTGCAGGGCATTTTGGCTCCTCCTAGTTACACCTAGTGCCTACCACCCCTTTCTTAGCTTTGGGATTCTACCCATCTGTTATGACTGCAGCTGTATGCACGATGAACATAGTACAGTTTTGTACCTACCATAAATGTAGATGTTCGAGTGCTAATACAGCTTCAGTCCAGGTTTCCCTCCCTTCTTCCCCTCTAGGGATATTCTTTTATGGTGTATTTGCTTGAAACTACTGTTTTTTGATTATATTGCATTGCATTATTATCTAATTTTATGTATTGCCTTCCTTCCGGGGGCACCTGACATCTGGGGCAAGAAATCTGAAGAAAATGGCGTTGACTGGTTCCTTTATACCCCTGTCGCACTGACGTCAGGGAAGAAGCGACGACAACCGATGCCGGACCTAGACTTTGGAATTCGGCCGACCGAGGACCCGCCTGACGGCAGGAGAACCCATCTGTTATGACTGCAGCTGTATTAGCACTCAAACATCTACATTTATGGTAGGTACAAAACTGTACTTTTTTGTGATATAAAAAAATGAAACCACAATAAATCATTTCAGAACTTTTCCCACCTTTAATGTGACCTATAACGTGTACAATTCAATTGAAAAACAAACAGATTTGTTAGGGGAAAAATATAAAAAATAAAAAGCATACAATAAGCTGGTTGCATAAGTGTGCACACCCTTAAACTAATTCTTTGTTGAAGTACCTTTTGATTTATTCAGTCTTCTTGGGTACACACCTGCCATTATTTAAAGAGACTTTGATTAACCCCAAATAAAGTTCAGCTGTTCTAGTAAGATTTTTTTGCCATGTACTCAGTTGTCTGCTACAGCAAAAGCCATGGTTCGCAGAGAGCTTGCAAAACATCAAAGGGATCTCATTGTTGAAAGGTATCAGTCGGGAGAAGGGTACAAAAAAATTTTCACAGCATTGGATATACCATAGAACACATTGAAGACAGTCATCAAAAAGTGGAGAAAATGTGGGACAAGAGTGACATTGCAAAGAACTGGACATCCTCTAAAACTGATGAAAAGACGTGACTAAAACTGGTCAGGGAGGCTGCCAAGAGACCTACAGTAACACTGAAAGAACTGCAGGAATTTCTGGCAAGTACTGGTTGTGTACTACATGTGAAAACAATCTCCTGTATTCTCCATATGTCTGGGCTATGGGGTAGTGTTGCAAGACGGAAGCCTTTTCTTACACAGAAAAACATCCAAGCCTGGCTAAAATTTGCAGAACAATACATCAAGTCTCCTAAAAGCATGTGAGAAAAAATGTGTTATGGTCTGATGAGACCAAGGTTGAACTTTTTGGCCACAATTCCAAAAGGTACGTTTGGTGCAAAACAACACTTTGCATCACCAAAAGAACACCATCCCCATGGCGAAGCATGGTGGTGGCAGTTTCGTGCTTTGGGGTTTGGTTTCTTCAGCTGGAACTGGGGCTTTAGTCAAGGTGGTGGAGGGAATTATGAACAATTCCAAATACCAGTCTCTTTTGGCCCAAAACCTTCAAGCGTCTGCTAGAAAGCTGAAGATAAAGAGGAATTTCACCTTTCAACATGACAGTGACCCCAAGCATACATCCAAATCAACAAAAGAATTGCTTCACCAGAAGAAAAAATTTTGGAATGGCCCAGCCAGAGCCCAGACCTAAGTCCAATAGAAAATCTGTGGGGTGACCTGAAGAGGGCTGTGCACTAGAGATGCCCTCGCAATCTGACAGATTTGGAGCGCTTTTGCAAGGAAGAGTGGGCAAATATTGCCAAGTCATGATGTCCCATTCTGATAGACTCCTAACCAAGAAGACTGAATGTTGTAATTAAATCAAAAGGTGCTTCAACAAAGTATTAGTTTAAGGGTGTGCACACTTATACAACCAGCTTATTATATATTTTTTATTTTTTATATTTTTTCTTCTAACAAATTTGCTTGTTTTTCTATTGAAGCGTACAGGTTATAGGTCACATTAAAATTGGGAAAAGTTTTGAAATGATTTATTGTGGTCTCAGTTTTATATCACAAAAACCTGGGATTTTAACATGGCTGTGTACACTTTTTATATCCACTGTACATTGGAAACAAAACACAATGTTCATGTCCAAGTTGCTTCATATCTGCTACAGGGTTTACAGAGTTGACCATATCTCTTAATACAACAATCTGGACCCAACTTGGCAACAGGCACAGTTTATGGTGCACAGCTCGTATCAGGAACTTCTGGATTCATCACAGGAACAGGAGCGTCCTCTGGATCTTCCTCTGGAATTGGAACACTGGACAGCTCACTCTGAGATAGCCTTTCTCACAGCCTATGTGCTGTGGTATAGGCTCAGGCACCAGTATGAAATGCTTCCGATTTCACCTAAAAACTGCTCCTTCTGATTCCATAATGTATGGTCTCTGCTGTGGACCAATAGTCTTCATGACACCAATCTGATCCAAACTTTGGGACATTTGCATCCTGACACTTTTCCCTTTCGTAATGGATTGAGCAGTTTGCTGGCCTTATCCTAAAAGGACTTCTGGGTTAAGCACTTCTTCAACAGATTGGCTATCACTGATCTATTGTTCTTGACACATGGCACCAACAATCGACTAATGATTGGTAATGTGGATGTTCTTCATGTTTCACTGTTGCAGTCCTCACACTTGGGTTATCTGCCTGCAGATAGCCCTCAGTCGGCCTGAATATCAGAGACTTAGTATTTCTGCGTCGGCTGCTGTTGCTTCAGGACTGACATCAGGTTGTCAGTGGTATAAAAACAGGCAGTCCAACACCATTATGTCAGTCTTTCTTGATGAGGAACCCGAAGCGGAAGCAGTTCGCACGAGTGCCAGTCGGCCGCTGCCTGAGTTTTTGTTTCCAAATTGAATCATCCTGAAGTCTTTTAAAGCTAAGTAACCCATTGGGCATCCTTTTTTCTTGCTCTAACCAATGTCAGAAAAAGTTAACAGTTATCTCGCCTGTGGAAAGCAAATACCACACTAAGATTTCCATTCTTACTTCGTCACCTGTTCAGGCCCAGACCACGACATACCTTGCTGTCGGTTTTGTGCTTTGTTCAACGCCGAAACTATTCATCGTCGGGCCCTTATTGTAGCTAAATACTTTCACTCTTGATCTCTGTATTCCGAAATGGCTTTGATAAGCCATCTGTCTACCAATCTTCCAAAAAAACATAAGGATAAAGACAGAGACAGACTGCACAGGTCCAAAACTGCCGACAACGCTTCCGTTAATCTAGTCGCCAGTTCGCCGGTACTCAGTGAGGCGCTTTTGCAGCCCCTGATGCTCGCTTCGATGGATTCGCAGGCTGCTACCGAGACCCGTTCGGAGTACGATATGCCATGAGACTCTTCTTTGACTACAGAACCTGAGGATGTCTCTACCTTGGATGGGTCCAGACCCGCTGTGCAGGCACTGGCTTCTGAGGAAGTTCTTCGTATTACCAATACTCGACACAAACCAATGACTTCTTTCACATCTTCAGTTCTGTCTAAAACTACCGAGTTTCTAAGGCCAAGAGTACGAGCTATGCGTAAAAAACTGACAACCAAAACTCAAACACCTGCTTCCTTGCCAAAATCTCATATGCTTAAAATGGCAGAAGACCTGATCATGCTGATTAGGGACAGCCAGCCTTCCCCTGCTAAGAGAAAAAGAGACCTGTCCCCAGCAGCTTTAACTGACCAAGAGTCTGAAGACTCTGAGGTTTATGCATATGAAGACATGCCTTTATCTGCTTATGAGGATTCAGATACAGAGGAATCCATTCCTTTTGCTTCCCCTCCAGAGGATTTTTCTTTTAGTGAAACCCTACATACTTTGAGAGAGCATTTCCACTGGGAATGCCAGGATTATCCTCAGTCCAAAAAGAGACTCAGGGAATTTTTAGATTTGCCACAGCATGGACCCTTAGCTATCCCTCCTGTTCTGGATGTTGTGGATGATGGCTTTATGGAATCTAGTCTAACTCCTGACACTTTACCCCCTGCTCCAAGGAAACCAGACAGGTACTACAGAGTCCCTGACTCTCACAAATTACTTTTCAAAAATCCTACTGCTGACCCAGAGGTCATCTCCCAAGGTTCTAAAGGAATAAAAGCTACTACAGCTAAGGATCCCACCTCCTCGGACAGGGATTCCCAAACTTTAGACAGATGGGGTAAAAAAGTATACACCTCTGCAACTCTCACCGTTAGAGGATTAAATTGTCAGTTCCACATGCTGAAATACCAGAAACATGCTATGGAACTTATTAAGCAAAAATCATTTACCTTTCCTGACTGTGCAGAAAATAAAGAATTACAGGAGCTTATGTATTCTGCAAGCCAAGTCAATAAGCATACACTGCAATGTGGGTTTGATACCCTAAAAGCATCTTGCAGGGCAGCAGTCACAGGTTCCATACTTAGAAGGCATGCCTGGCTTAAGGAGCAGACCTTGCCAGACTATGTCAAATCAAAATTATTGGACACTCCTCTGAACAATGACAATCTGTTTGGCACCAAAGCAGAAGAGGTTTAAAAAAGATGGAAGAAAAGGCTAAGTCTATGTAGACAGTCAAAGATTTTTTGCAAGTGCTGCCTCTTAAGATTTAGTAGGCATTGCCCCTCAAAACATTGGTCCTTTCCAGCACCCTCAAGGACATCTCAAACTAGACCCATGGGAAACAGACTCCCCCAGATTACAGTCTCAGGGTATGCAGAGATCTAAGCAGTGGAGTACCTCCACTTCTAAAGCAGGGAGTGCTAAGCCACCCCTTTACGGATAGAATTCACAATGACGTCTCAACTCCACCTCTCACCTCTGCCCTGTTGCTCGTGCCCCTAGGAGGAAAACCTGCCCACCATGCAAAAAACTGGACCTCCATCACCAACGATCGATGAGTCTTCAACATAGTATCCCAGGGGTACAAATTTTAATTCCATACACTGCCCAAAGGGATCCTAGATCTTCCTCCAAACCAGTGGGCAGAGGCACAAAACCAAGTTCAGTCCCTGCTTTCCATAAGGGCAATTTTGCCTGTTCCTGCAGAACAGATAGGTCAAGGGTTTTATTCCAGACTTTTCCTGGTACCCAGAAATGAGGACACATGATGCCCAATCTTAGATCTTTCCATTCTAAACACCTTCCTGGTGGTATCAAAATTCAAAATGCTCACCCTTCAGCAGCTTCTCCCTATGCTGTCCAAAGATGCCTGGTTAGCCACCCTTGACCTAAAGGAAGCCTATCTGTACATCCTTGTCAGGGACTCATGAATGAAATATCTATGGTTCAGGGCAGGATCTATGCATTATCAGTTCTCTGCACTTCCCTTTGGCTTATCCATGCTCCCAGAGTCTTCACAAAATGCCTGGCTGCAACCATTGCCTATTGAAGACAGAGAAATTTTCAAATATACCCTTACTTGGACGATTGCCTGATTCAGGCAGACAGTCAGGAAAATCTGTTGCAGCACCTGACATTTGTAAAGGACCTTCTAACCTCCCTGGGGTACACTATCAACGAAAAGAAATCAAAACTAGTCCCCAGTCAAAAGATTGTATTCCTGTGAGCAAGCTTGGACACAGAATCCCAGATGGCACTACTTACTGCAGAAAAAGAAGCCTATCTAACATGCTACTTCACTCAAATGGCCACCAGAACCCAGCTATCCGCAAGGAAAATCCTGCAGGCTCTAGGGTTCATGGCCTCTTGCATTCTACTAATTCCATATGCCAGAGGGCACATGAGGAAACTTCAGTGGTACTTAAAAAGTCTTTGGTGCCAACACCTGGAAGCCATCATACCTTGACTAAGGACAGAGTTTCTTTGGTGGGCAGCAGCATGCAACCACAACAAGGGACTTCCCTTTACACAACCCCATGACGCCCAGACCCTAACCACAGATGAATCAGACTATGTCTGGGGGGCACATCTGGATGACAGGTGCATTCAGGGCCACTGGAGTCCAAGCCAAATTCATCTGCACATCATCCAAAAAGAGATGCTAGCTGTTCAGCACACTCTGACAGCTTTCAGATCCCTACTCTCACCAGGACCCCTGCTATTAAAAACTGACAACACCACAGTGATGTGGTACATCAACAAGCAGGGGGGAACCCAATCTGCAGGATAGCCATGACCCTGTGGAACACAGCTTTGGCCATGCATATTCATCTGTAAGCTCAATTCCTGCCAGGCAAACAAAATTCTGTGACAGACGACTTAAGCAGAAATCTCTTAGACCCACACAAGTGGCAATTAGACCCCAACATCTTCAGTCTTCTAACCCAGAAATGGGGGGACCCCGATGGTGGACTTATTTGCCTCCTCCTCCTACAATCACCAGCTCAGCAAATTCTGCACCAGGACACCTCACAGCAGGGCCTGGAAAGTGGATGCCCTATCCTTCCAGTGGGTAAACCGCTTGAGCTATGCATTTCTCTTGTAAACCTCTTGATCTATGCATTTCCCCCTCTGCCTCTTCTTACAAGAGTATTACTCAAGATAAGACAGAAAAGACCAAGGGAAATCCTGATTACCCAAGACTGGCCACGCCAGCACTGGCACCCGCTACTGGCACAGTCTTGTCACCGCTGTCACCATGGCACCTACCCCAGATCCCAATCCTCCTGTCTCTGCAGGAGGGACAGATCTTGCATCCACAACTGCAAACACTGAACCTTGCAAGCCTGGCTTATTCCTTGAACTCAAAAGGTATTGTTCCTGGATTCACTCTAAAGGAGCGGACACAGCATTGCCCTCCTTACCTCTTATCGTGGATTACCTGGCAGATCGACTCCACAGAGGCTTATCCTTCTCTTCCATTAAGATCCATGCCTCTGCCATCTCTGCTCATTACAGCACTGAGCCCACCTCTCTTCTCTCACCCTCTCATCAAACAGTTCCTAAGAGGGGCTAACAACTTAAGGCCACCAAGGAGAACCCCCACCCCTGCTTGGGATCTTAACTTTGTGCTAGAAAAGCTCACGCTACCCTCCTTTGAGCCTGCGGCGTCAGCAGAGTTAAAATTTCTCAGTTGGAAAGTCCAGTAGCTACTCACTTTGTCAGTATGCATAATGGCAATAGTGAGGGTTTTGTATTTAGTGTACTTGTCAGACCCCATTTTTATACAAGCAATTTCAAAACTGCACTGAATAGGCCAGAGCAGAGGATGATTTTAGGGTATCATACATTATTTCCTGTTGGGATGAATTTGGATAGTGGGTGCAATTTAGTAGTGTTCTGCAATTTTTGAATCTTATTGTAATTTGAATGTATTTAAATCAAATCATATTTTCTTAGTGTGCATATTAGTATTAATGTTATATGTAAAAATTGTGAAAATCAAAATGACATAAATCATTTATATTATATTATATTATATTGCGTAATACTAGGAATCATATATAGTATTCACTATTTTGATAAAGAAAATGAGCATTTAAAAGTTTGTATATGTTATAGTGTTGATAGGGTTAAAATATTTGATGAACTGATTGATTAATTATTTAATTGATGAATATATAAAAGAGAATGTATATGTCTGTAAATTTGTTCCATTGAAGGCGAACTGCCGAGGTACCAGGTCAGATGGATTAAAGTTGCTTCTCTTTGTCTCACGCTCTGACTGCTTAATTTTGGTGTATTTCTGAAGATTTCATGTTTGGTTTGCTGTGGTTTTGTTATGGAAAACAGACTTGCACCTGGCCATCACTTCAGCTACAAGAGTGTCTGAGCTACAAGCACTTATGACTGTGGAACCCTTCATTATTTTCCATGCTGACAGGGTCTCCCTCAGGACTAACCCTACTTTTATGCCTAAAGTGGTGTCCAGTGTGGCTCTCAACCAGTCCATCAATTTGCCAACCTTTTTCTTTAATCCTCAAAATAAAGGGGAAAGGATCCTGTGCTCTTTAGACAGCTCAGATTCTACCTTGATAGGACTAAGCTCTTCAGAAAATCTGACCAGTTACTAGTCAGCTTTGCAGCAGGGGCAGAGTGCCAGGCCTTATCAAAACAAGCCATCTCTAAATGGATTGCACACTGTGTCCATTTCTGTTACAAGCACCATTGGAAACCACCCCCTCTGGGGGTCAGAACACATTCCACTAGGGCAACTTCAACCTCTACAGCATTCCTCAGGGGAGTCCCTACCAGGGAAATTCTGGAAGCTGCTGCCTGGAGTTCTGTTCACATCTTCACCAGGCATTACCACCTGCCTATCTTTTCCAAATCCAGGGCGGGTTTTGCAACAGCAGTCCTGCAGGGCATACTTGCCAGCCCCAATTCTTCTTGACTGCCTCCACCCATTCTTCAGCTTTGGGAATCAATCCAAGTGTGATGACTGCAACAGTGAAACATGAAGAACATAGTACAGTTGTATACCCTTACCATAAATGTAGATGTTTGAGCGTATTCACTGTTGCAGTCCTGGTTTCCCACCCTCCAGCCCCCTAGTCTCTCTCCCTCTCTCTCTCTCTCTCTCTCCTTCTCTATCTCTATTAATCCCCCTCACAGGGCTATTGGTATTTACTTTTTACTGGTTGTGTTTTACCACCATAACTTAGCTCCTTATTTGGGGGGCTCCCGACATTTGGGGCATGAAAAACTGATGTAATGGCGTTGGCTGCCCGTTTTTATACCCCTGATGACCCTGACATCAGTCCTGAAGCGACAGCAACCGATGCAGAAATACTAAGTCTCTGGTGTTCGGGCTGACTGAGGGCTACCTGCAGGCAGATAACCCAAGTTTGATGACTGCAACAGTGAATACACTTGAACATCTACATTTATGGTAAGTGTACACAACTGTACTTTCTGGTTTGTCCCAACAGAAGTCTCTGAGCAGGTGAACCAAGATGTTTATCACGAGGAACATTTCTGAGATTCAAAAGATTCAGGAAAACATCACTATTATCTAGTTTTGACTTTTCCAGTAACTGTTTTGCACTTTGAACCGCATGTTCTGCCAAACCATTTGACTGCGGTTACTCTGGACTACTTGTGACATGAGTGAAGTCCCATTCTTCAGTAAATCTTTTGAACTGTTGGCTTGAAAACTGCTTGCTATAGTCAGAAATAACTGTGTGGGCTACCTTGAACAGAAAATGACATTAGATCTTTGTAATGACAGGTACTGTAAGCTAGGTTGTGAATTAGGTCAATCTCAAACCAATTGGAGTAAGAATGTACTAATACCAAATAATGTTGACCATTCCACTCGAAAATGTCTGTGGCCACTGTCGACCAAGGTAGTTCCGTATCTGGTTAAACTGAAGTGGTTCCTTGTATTGATGTGGCTATGTACTGCTACACACTGAACATGATAAAAGTGCTCTCAATTTCTTGTAACATAGAAGGCCAAAATACTAGATCTCTCACCCTTTTTTTGGTAGAATAGACTCCTGGGTGACCATGATGCAAGATAATAATGTACTGTGGTTGCTAGAACTTTGGAACAATTACTTTCAGACCTTTCATTGTGATACCTTTCTCAACCAAAATCTCATATCTGTATAGTAAATAAGATTGCACTTCTTGAGGTAAACTAGATAGCTTTGACGATCATCCTAGATTGATAGAGTGGTTGAGCCTTTGTAAAACTGGATCTGTGGCTGTGTGATCTCTCGGCTCATCAAGACATCTGGAAGAAAAGGTTCTCATTTCCATGACTTCAAAATCAAGGTTTTCATTTTCATGCTGTTCTGTGGTGTTTCTGGCCAGTCTGGACAGTGTATCAGCAAGATAAAGAAGTTTGCCTTTCTTGTAGACAGGATTGAAATTGTACTTTTGCAATCTCTGCATCATTCATTGCAGTCTGGCTGGAGCTGAATGCATAGTCTTTCTCAAGATAGTGACTAATGGTTGGTGATCTGTTTCAGTCTGGATAGGTGTACCATACACATAATCGTAGAACTTCAAACATGCAAACACAATTGCCAAAAGCTCTTTCTCGATCTGGGCGTACAGCATCTGTTCTTGGGTAAGAGTTCTCAGTGCATTGGCAACAGGTTGATCCTCTTGTAGAATGACTGTACCTAAACCAAATTTTGAAGCATCATAGGAAAGTGTAACTGGTTTGTGAACATCATAGTGTCTGAGAGGTGGTGGACTAGCAATTCTCTGTTTCAGGACATCAAATGCTCGTTGGTGTTGCTATAACCAAGACCAGGATACATCTTTATGTGTCAGCTCTCTGAGCAGTGCTGAAAGTTGGCTTAAGTCTGGAATGAACTTGCCTAGATAGTTGACCATGCCAAGAAAACGTTTCAGGGCTTGAACATTGTCTGGTGCTGGCATTTTGAGAATGGCTATTTGTTTTGAAGGGTCTGTTTGTAGATCTGTACTTCTAAGTAAATGACCAGCATAAGTAACTTCTTGTACTTTGAACTTGCATTTCTGGCATTGAGCTTAAGATTCACTTGATGTTAACTTTCTAGAACTTTTCTGAGGTTTCCATCATGTTTGGCTTCATCACAACCTCTTACCAGTATGTCGTCTACTATAATAGCACAAGGATACCCCCAAAAATTTGCTCCATTGCTTATTGAAAGACTTCACTTGCATAATTTATCCCATATGGCATTCTCAAAAATCTTTACCTGCCAAATGGAGTACCGAATGTGGTGAGCAGTGATGTTTTGTCAGGCTGAATTTGCCAAAATGAACTCTCTGCGTCTAAGAAAAATAATGGCATTTGGCATCAAGGCTGCGACTTCGACTGTGCACACGGAATGGGGAGGTCTTTTGGCACTTTGTTCAAATCTTATGAGTCAGTACATATTCTGATGTCATCTGAGCTTTTCTTATGAGCTACCACCATGGAAGATACCCATTCAGTTGAAGTTTCAACTGGACAAATCGCACCTTGTCTCACACCATTTTATTTGACTCTGCTTTGACTCTGACCTGCATAGCTATTGGAACTTTCCGTGCTGGCCTGATAACTGGACTGACCTCTGGGTCTAACTTCTTGGAGTGCATAACTGGAGGTTTGCCTAGTTTGTCTTCGAAAAGGTCAGCATAGGTAGAAAAAAATGACTGGGCAAAATTAGAGTAGTCGTCTTTTAAGCTAACATGATGGACTTCCTTATTAAATTAAAGCAGTCCCATTCTCAAACTGTCTCTGAGCGTTAATAATAACTGGACGTGCCTCTTGACCACGTAGAATAACAAATCGTACTGTCTCTCATCAGAGTAGCATGAAAGCACTATTCAGCCTTCGGTTTAAGTTTTTTCACCTCCTTAAGCAACAAGCTTCACACACCTTGCCAAATTGAGCCTTTCACCTTTACATACTCTGGCAAATGTTTCTGCTGACATAACATTGCACTTGGAACCTATGTCAACTTCGAGATCTTTGGGTTTGCCATTTATCCAAACAGTACAAAATACTTCATTCTTTGCCCTTAAATCTACTGCATTGACTGTTTCATGAAGCACTGACACACAATCAACATAAAGAGTAGCTTGCGACTGTCTAACTGATCAACTCGTTTTTTAAAATGTTCCCTTTTTCCCTTTTAATAAAAGAATGTGGGCCTTTTGATTTACAAAACCTTTTGAAATGATTCCATTGATTGTATTTGTGGCGTTGTTGACCAAAAGTTAAACACTTTTCCCTTTTAGATTCATGAATTCCACCACAATTATGACAGCTGGCAATGAAACTAGGTTGGGGCCCATGCTTTGAATTTGCTGACTCAGTTTTATGCTTCACTGAGACTGTGCAAAGTCTGGAATTTGCTGGAAAGTTCTGGGGTTTACCGGTGAGTGCTGCAGAGGTTATAGCTGACATTTGCTTGGGCCTGTTTCTTTTAATAATGTGATGCATGCTATCAACATGAGCTGTATTACTTCTAGACTGTTCTCATTTGTAAGCATATTTGTGTGCTTTTCAAAATGTTTCTCACAGCATCATCTTTAATACCACACACAAGTCGGGTTCCTATGAGTTCAACGAAAACGTATTATGTCAAATGTGTTTTCGTTGACACATGTAGAGCGAACAGGCAAAACAGCGAAGCGGCTGTTCAGCCAAATTTTTTCCCTGGGAAAGAAGTCGCTTGACCGCTTTGTTGTTTTTCCGTGTTCTGAAGTTTAGTGTAGTCTCTTGTCCAGTATAGCTCCCGAGCGTGATTGTGCAACAGTTACTGACCTTAGGGTTAGGATGCGGGTTAAGGTTTTATATTTTATGTTAAATGTATGGTTGAGTTCCATGTGTATGTGTTTTCAGTTGTTTACTTTTGTTTTGGGGGGGGGGAGTTAGGGTTAAGGTAAGTGTGTATGTGTTTGGAGCTGTTTATGTGAATGTGCGAGAGTTACTGACTTTAGGGTTAGGGTGTGGGTTAAGGTAAGTGCATATGGTTTAAAATGTTTATTGTTTTTTTTTTTTTCGTTAAATGTATGTTTGGGTTATGTGCATATGTGTATTTAGTTGTTTACTGTTTTTTGGGGGGGGGGGGGTATAATTAGGATTGGGTATGTGTGTATGTGTTTGGAAGTGTGTAATGTGTTTTTTTTTTTTTTGCACTGGTTGGAACAGCAATTTCTTTCCCTAGGAAAGAAATTGCTGATGTTCATCGTGTTTCACTGTTGCAGTCATGACTGTAGGGTTCTCCCCTGCCGGCAGGCAGTCCTCGGTCGGCCAGAATCCCAAAGTCTGGGTCCGGCGTCGGCTGTTCAACCATGCTCCCTGACGTCAGAGCGCCAGGAGTATAAAGCTGACAGCCGACGCCATCTTCTCCAGTCTTTCTTGCCATGCGGTATAGCAGTTCGCAAGTGCCGGTCGGCTGACTCCTGACAATTTTTTCTGATAAACTTCAGTCCGAAGACTTTCTTCTCCACTCAAAGCTAAGTACCCCATTGGGGAAACTTTTTCTTGCTCCAGTCCGATGTCAGAAAAAGTTAATAATTGTATTTCATGTGGGAAGCAAATACCTCATAAGGATTTTCATTCTTACTGTATTCCTTGCTTAGGCCCTGACCACGACGTAGCTAGTTGTCGGTTTTGTGCTAGATTCAGTCAACGTACAATTAAACGAAGGTACGATTTTGCTTTTCATTACTTCGGTAGGCGCTTTAACTACAAAATGTCGTCGGATACGGTTCCGGCTAGCGGAGTTCACAAACGTCGCAAGGATAAAGACAGACCTCCGAGGTCCAAATCTGATGATAGTGCACAAGCAGAGCCAGCTTCAGGTTCGGCCGTCGTCAGTGAGGCGCTTTTGCAGCCCCTGTCGTCGGCCATTTCAGAACCGATGGCCGAAACGGACTCTCATGAGGAGCCAACCAGGCCTTTGAATATTTCTATTGCAGGACCTTCGGACAATGCTCCTTCAGATGGGTCCGGAGACGCTGTGCAGGTACCGGCTTCCGAAGGGGTTTTCAGGCCTACTCAGCTTCTAATAAAGGCAAAGACAAAGGCAAAGACTCCTTCTAAATCAAAGACTGCAACACAGGCCTCTTCTGAACCGGCTCCCAAGTCAAAGAAACAGTTACTCAAGATGGCGGAGGATTTACTTACTATGATTAGGGGTTCACATCCCCCTCCAGATAAAAGGCCAAGGCAGGATGTTTATTATGATTCCGCTGATCAGGCTTCTGTTTCTTCAGTTTCTTCTTCTGACCAGGAATATTCTTTCCCTCCTTATGAGGATTCTGATGCTGAGGAATCCATTCCTTCAGCTTCTCCCCCTGAGGATTTCTCTTTTGGGGAAACTTTGCATGAAATGAGGGAACATTTCCACTGGGAAGGACAGGAGTATTCGGAATCTAAGAAAAGACTAAGGGATTTTCTTCTTCTCCCCCAACATAGACCCCTGGCTATTCCTCCTGTTTTGGATATTGTGTATGATGCTTTTTCGGAGGCTAACTTAACCCCTGACTCTCTTCCTCCTGCTCCTGTTAAGCCTGATAGATATTACAGGGTTCCTGATTCCCACCAGTTTTTATACAAGAACCCTTCTGCTGACCCTGAAACCATTTCTCAGGGTCCTAAGGGAGTTAAGGCCGCTTCTGCCAAAAATCCCATTCCCACTGAAAAGGATTCTAGATCTTTAGAAAGATGGGGCAAAAAAGTGTACACTTCTGCTACTTTATCCATTAGGGCTTTAAACTGTCGGTTTCATATGCTGAAATACCAGCAATTTCTCTTGTCTGTTTTAAAACAAAAGCTTACTTCCATTTCTGCCTGTGCAAAGGAATTACATGACTTATTGCATGCCACTGAACAAGTTGGGAAGCATGGTTTACACTGTGGATTTGATGCCCTGGAGGCTTCTTGTAGGGCTGCTGCCTCCGGCACAGTCATTAGAAGGCATGCATGGCTAAAGGAACAAAATGTGCCAGAACAAGTAAAAGCTAAATTATTGGATGCTCCTGTTCAGCATAATGTTTTGTTTGAATCAAAAGCTGAAGAGGTGATTGAAAAGATGGAGGATAAGACGAAATCCATGCAAACAGTTAAAGATTTCTTACAAGTACAACCACCAAGATTTAGCAGGAATTGGCCTTCTAAAAATTGGTCCTTTCCCACTTCAGACAGGCCTCAGAGGGGTAGATATAGACGCTCCAGAGGAAGGCCTCAAACACAAGCTTCTTATAGACCAAGACAGTGGACTGCTTCCACCCCTAGGGGAGGAGAGGACAGGTCACAAACTCATAGGAAACGAACTCAATGACTCCCTCTGTTGGGCTGCAGGAACTTCTTGCCTGGAAGCCTCTCTCGGAGGAAAACTCTCTCTTTTTTATCAAAATTGGACTCGTATAACCCAAGACAAGTGGGTTCTGGATGTCGTTTCAAGAGGTTACAAATTCCATTTTCATACCCTGCCAAGGCCAAGCAGATGGCCAGACCTTCCAAAAAATCAATGAACAGAGGCCTTAAACCAGGTGGAAGCTCTTTTGGCTATGAAAGCCATAGAACTGGTTCCACTTTCAGAGATGGGACAAGGTTTTTACTCAAGGCTCTTTCTAGTCACCAGGAAGCAAAACTCATGGAGACCCATTCTGAATCTGTCAGTCTTGAACACCTTTCTAGAGATTCCAAAATTCAAGATGCTTACTCTACAGCAGCTACTTCCAGTGCTGTCCATAGATGCATGGATGGTAACTTTGGATTTAAAGGAGGCATATTTACACATTCTCATCAGGCAGGAACGCAGAAAATACCTCAGGTTCAAGGCCAGATCGAGGCACTTTCAATTCACTGCGCTGCCCTTTGGATTGTCTACTGCACCCAGGGTCTTCACCAAATGCCTGGCTCCAGTAGTAGCTTACTGCAGACTCGAGGGAATTCAAATTTACCCTTATCTGGATGATTGTCTAATTCAGGCAGACAGCAAGGATGTCTTACTCCAGCATCTAGAATTTGTACAGAACCTCCTCAAGTTCCTGGGATTCTCTGTAAACATAAAAAAGTCAAATTTGACACCCTCACAACAGATAACTTTTGTGGGTGCTCTTCTAAACACCACAACCAGATGGCATTTCTGACATCCGAAAAACAATTACAGCTGGCTTCAACTTTCAAAACCTTGGCAACTTTAACTCGGCTATCTGCAAGTAGATTCCTGCATGCTTTGGGTTACATGGCCTCCTGCATCCTTCTCGTACCATATGCAAGACTACACATGAGGAAAATACAGTGGTACCTAAAAAATGTATGGTTTCAGCATTGCCACAGTTTAGACATACTGATCTCCGTCCTGCCTTGTCTTCAAAAGGAATTCCTTTGGTGGTCCAGGGCATGTACTCTAAACAAAGGGAAACCCTTCTGTCTGCCTCCTGCCACTCAGATTCTAACCACGGATGCCTCGGATTATGCTTGGGGAGCCCATTTTCAGGGCAACTGTCTGCAGGGCCTTTGGACAAAGGATCAGAAGCACCTGCATATCAATTTAAAGGAAATGTTAGCCGTTCAGAAAGCTCTAATGGCCTTCAGGAATCTTCTACAACCAGGACAACTACTAATACGGATGGACAACACCACAGTTATGTGGTACATAAACAAGCAAGGGGGATCTCATTCCGACCCCCTTTGCAGACTAGCCATGGATCTATGGAACACAGCTCTAGCTTGCAATCTGGACCTTCAAGCTCAGCTTCTACCAGGGAAGCAAAACTTCCTGGCAGACAGTCTGAGCAGAAACCTTTCAGATCTACACGAGTGGATGCTGGACACCGAAATATTCAGGATGATAACAGCAGTCTGGGGATGTCCTCACATAGATCTCTTTGCATCCCATCTCAATCATCAACTACAGAATTTTTGCACCAGGACTTTCCACAAAGAAGCTTGGAAAGTGGATGCCCTATCATTCAGTTGGAGGAACCTCTCGGGATATGCCTTTCCGCCTCTTCCTCTTCTTCCACGGGTATTATTAAAGATAAAACAGGACAAGCCTAAGATGATAATCTTGCTGGCCCCAAATTGGCCTCAACAGTTTTGGTACCCAACTCTAAAAAACCTATGTCTGGAGCCCCCATGGGTTTTACCTCAGTCTCCGAACCTTCTGTCCCAACATCAGGGTCAGGTTCTACACTCTCATGTCAAAACTCTCAGCCTGGCTGCCTGGTTAATCCAGGGCCTTTGATTTCTTCTGTCCTACCCAAGCAGGTTATGGATGTCATTTTAGAAGCCAGACGTCCTAACACTAGAAAATCTTATGCAGGAAAATGGAAAAGATTTTGTTCCTGGATGCAGGCTCAGGGTTCTGATCCTCTTCTTCCAAACATTCCTTTAATTTTACTTTACTTGACAGATCTCTTACATAAGGGTCTCTCTTTCTCTTCCATTAAGATACATGCCTCTGCTATTTCTGCTCATTATAATACATACCCTCCAATCTTTTCCCACCAGCTCATGAGACAGTTTCTCAGAGGAGCTAAGAACTTAAGACCTCCTAGATCTCCTCCCATTCCTGCTTGGGATCTCAACTATGTTTTGGAAAAAACTAACCTTGCCTCCTTTTGAGCCTGCTGCCTCTTCTGACATCAAGTTTTTATCTTGGAAGACAGCCATCCTGTTAACCCTAACCTCTGCCAGGAGAGTTTCAGAGTTACAAGCTCTTATGGCTGTGGAACCTTATATTATTTTTCATCAAGACAGGGTATCTTTGAGGACTAATCCTACCTTCATGCCTAAGGTGGTTTCCAAAGTGGCTTTAAATCAAACTATCCATTTGCCAACTTTTTTCCCCACGCCTCAAAATAAAGGGGAAACGATCTTACATTCCTTGGATGTACACAGACAACTACGTTTTTACCTGGACAGAACCAAGGACATCAGAAAATCAGAACAATTGTTTGTTTCTTATGCTTCAAGCTCCCAAGGTAAAGCCATTTCAAAACAGACCATTTCTAAATGGATTGCTCATGGAATCAGATTTTGTTATTCACACCATGGTAAGCAAATCCCAGGGAGTATACAGACTCATTCCACCAGAGCTGCTGCCACTTCGGCGGCCTTCCTCAGGGGAGTTCCTACCAAAGACATTTTGGAAGCTGCAACTTGGAGTTCAGTGCATACTTTTTCTAAGCACTACAATCTACCTCTCTGCTCTAAGTCTAGGGCAGGCTTTGCCTCTGCAGTCTAGCAGGGCCTTTTAGCCGCCCCTTCCACTTTATGACCACCTCCCATTCTTTCACCTTTGGGATTCTACCCTACAGTCATGACTACAATAGTGAAACACGATGAACATAGTACAGTTGTGTACACCTACCATAAATGTAGATGTTCGAGTGTCTTCACTGTTGCAGTCTGGGTTTCCCCTCCCTCCTGTCCCCTCTTATTTTTACTTTTGTGTGGTTCCTTTTTTCACCATTCTTCTGAGGTGTATTTGCAAAGGATATGGGACCTTTCTCATTTTGGGACTCCTGACATCTTGGGCAAGAAAAACTGGAGAAGATGGCGTCGGCTGTCAGCTTTATACTCCTGGCGCTCTGACGTCAGGGAGCATGGTTGAACAGCCGACACCAGACCCAGACTTTGGGATTCTGGCCGATCGAGGACTGCCTGCCAGCAGGGGAGAACCTTACAGTCATGACTGCAACAGTGAAGACACTCGAACATCTACATTTATGGTAGGTGTACACAACTGTACTTTCTTCGGATTCGACATTTTCAGCTTTCGCTGAAAATGTGTCGATGTAACATCGTTCGCTGTAATATAGACCCCAAAAGTCTGTCCTTTATCAAATTCATAGGTTCATAGGTGTGTACTAGACTATTGGCCCTGAAGCCTTTACAAGCCTAGGCCATAGAAGTGCCCTGGCATCATGCTGCCTGACGTTAGTTCCCAATGCCTATGTCAAGTAGAGCCACTGGAGTGATTCCGGGGTGAACTTTCTATTTCCCATCCACTCATCAGGATTTCTCTTGAAGAGGGCCAGTGAGCAAGTCAAACAGAGATTGCCTCTTAGTAGACGATATGAGACAGAGAATAGCTGGTGTTTTTTGAGTCTGTCCATGAAGGACATGTGTTTAAGGCCTAGGATCCTCTTTCTGAAGTACGTTTGTGGCCTTTCCAGCTATTGCATGTGTTTAGTGAGGTACATGCCAAATGGGGCATTGTACTCAATGATTGGCCTAACGAGGGAAGAGTAGAGAGAGATGATGACCTCTTTCTTCCTGGATTCAAAATCTTTGGTAATGAGATGTGCCACACAGAAGGACTTTCTGACCACAGTGGCAATGTGGTGGTCGAAGGAGAGTTTGATGTCAACCTGTGTCCCCAGATCTCTTATAACACCTTCAGTGTTCAGTGGGCTCCCATCGATGTGGTAATTAGTGGGAACTGAGTTTTCCCAAAGGGGATGACAACGCATTTTTTGGCATTAAACTTAAGGCCATGGTTTCAACACCAGTCATTACTCTCTGTGAGACCTTTCTGTAGGATGTCTTCATCACTTGGGGAGTTAATAATGGCTCCCAGGTTGCAGTCATCTGCGAACTTGGTCAGCCAGAGTCCCTCCATATTGGCCTGGACTTCTGAGAAGTAGATGCCAAACAGGAGAGGACCCAGGACCGTTCCCTGTGGTACTTCACTCGTGACTGGTCAGCAGTCTGACTTAGAGTCCGCTATGTTCACACCATGGATTCTATCTGTGAGCCAATTTGCAAACCACCTAGTTATATAGGGGTTGGTGCCTAGTTTGGTGAGTTTATCAATTCCTCAGTGGGGAATGGTATCAAAGCCCTTGGCCAGATCGAGGTAGGCTGTAGTAACTGCCTTGCCCTCATCCACAGCTCTGGTGACTGACTCAAAGAAGACAACCAGGTTGAGCAGACATGATCTACCTTTCACAAAACCAAATTGCATGTGATCTAGAGTTTGGAGATTCCCTATATCCTTGTTAATTAGGTCCATGATGATGTGCTCCATAGCCTTACATATTAGACCTGTCAGGCTAATGGGGCGATAATTCCCAGGGTCTGTAGTCACTCCGCCTTTATGGAGAGGGATGACTGTAGCAGCACACTATTCAGTAGGGACAAAGCCTGAGCTGAGGCTATGATTGAACAGGGCACACAGTTGTGTTGCCAGGTCACTTTGTAGTTCATGTAGAGAACATCCAGGGATATTGTAGGGTCTCATAGAAGCTGTATTCTTGGCCTTGGATAATGCAGCTTTAACCTCTGCCGCAATAATGCTGGGTGCCTGGCATTCCTCTGGTATTGTGATTGGTCCTTTAGGGAGGGAGAGATGAGTAAAGTTGGCAGTGAATCTGTCGGCCAGTATGTTGGCTCAGTATAGGAGGTATCATTGTGCAGTAACTCAGAGCAAACCTGGGTATTGCCATTGAGATTCTTGATATAACTGTAGAAGGTTTTGTGGTTGTTTTTACTGTCTGCCGCAATTCTGCCTTCATAGCTGGGTTTAGAGGTTTTGATGAGGGGATCTCAACTTTATGTTGAAGCTAATAAGGTAGTTTTTCCAGTCTTGGGACTTCACCTTTTTCTGCAAGTTTCTTCCTTCTGTTGTAGAGTTTATTAATGGCAGGGGACCACCAGATTGGCTTCCTTTTTTTTTTGGAGGAGAGCGTCTTGGTTCTGTTGGATATGGTTAGTTCCATGCATTTATGTACGTGTTCGTATAGTGCTTTGGTGTATGATTCGGCAGTCATGCATCTATTTTCTATTGACATGGGTGCCGTGAAGTTAGCCACTTCTGTTTTTAGGAGCTCAGAGTCAGCTTTGGAGAAGTTTTTCATGGTGGTTACCTTTGCAGGGGGTGTGGGTGAGATGTGGATATTCTTCGTGTTTCACTGTTGCAGTCATTACATTTGGGTAATCCTGCTGGCAGGTTGCCCTCAGTCGGCCTGAATTCCAAAGTCCTGGGTCCTGCGTCAGCCGCTGTCACCCCTTCCCTGACATCAGGTCATCAGGGGTATAAAAGATGCGGCTGACGCCATTTTCTTTAGTCTTTCTTGCCACGTGGTGCCCGAAGCAGTTCGCAAGTGCCGGTCAGACGACTCCTGTGATTTTCGAGTTCGAGTTTCAGATCCGAAGTCTTCTATAAAGCTAAGTACCCCATTGGGGAAACTTTTTTCTTGCTCCAGACCGATGTCAGAAGAAGTTAATAATTGTATTTCTTGTGGGAAGCAAATACCTCATAAGGACTTTCATTCTTACTGTATTCCTTGCCTAGGCCCTGACCATAACGTTTCAGGTTGTCGGTTTTGTGCTAGATTTAACCAACGCACTATTAAGCGTCAGTATGATTTCGCATTGAATTATTTTGGACGCAGGTTTAATTATCCAGAAATGTCGTCAGATAGCCATCCGACTACCGGAGTTCACAAAAAACGCAAAGAAAAAGGTAGACAACTGAGGCCCAAAACCGACGACGAAGCTTCTCCTAATCCAGTCACGGTTCTCAGTGAGGCGCTTTCGCAGCCCCAGACGCCCGCTACTTTAGAGTCGCAGGCCGCTACCGACTCCCATGTGGAGTCGGCTATGCCGCTGGAAAGTCAAGGTATTGGAACCTCGGACGCTATTCCTTCAGTTGGGTCCGGAGCCGCTGAGCAGGCACCAGCTTCTGAGGGTGTATTCAGACCTAAGCATATATACATTAAACCAACTTCAAAGGCAAAGACTAAAGCACCTTCAAAGGCAAAGAAGCAAACTCAAGAGCCACATGGACAGGTCTCCATGCCCAAAAATCAGATGCTCAAAATAGCCAAAGACTTGATTACCTTGATCAGAAGTTCCCATCCCCCTCCTGATAAGAGGCCTAGGCAAGAAACTGACTATGAATCTTCTGATCAGGTTTCCATTTCTTCTGATTCCTCTTCTGATCAGGAATATTCTGTTCCCCTTATGAGGATTATGATGCTGAATAATCTATACCTTCAGCTTCTCCTCCAGAGGACTATTCTTTTGGGGAAACCTTACATACCATGAGGGAGCATTTCCACTGGGAGAGCCAAGATTTTTCTGAATCTAAAAAGAGGCTCAGAGATTTCCTGTTACTACCTCAACACAAGCAACTAGCCATCCCACCTGTGTTGGACATTGTAGATGATGTGTTTTCAGAGTCTAGTCTTACCCCTGACTCCTTACCTCCAGCTCCTGTTAAGCCTGACAGATATTACAGGGTTCCTGACTCACATAGATTCCTTTTTAAAAACTCTGCTGCAGACCCAGAAACTATTTCACAGGGTCCCAAAGGAGCTAAGGCTTCCGCTGCAAAAAACCCTACCCCCTCTGACAGAGATTCTAGGGCACTGGATAGATGGGAAAAAAGGTTTACACATCTGCTACCTTGGCTATAAGGGCCTTAAACTGTCAGTTTCATATGCTCAAATATCAACAGCATATCATGGCGTTGCTTAAACAGAAAATGTTGTTAAACTCTGAATGTGCAGAAAACAAGGAAATGCAGGATTTATTACATGCAGCTGAACAAGTTGGAAAGCATACTTTGCAATGTGGTTTTGATTCTTTAGAGGCATCCTGCAGGGCCGCAGTTACAGGTTCTGTAATTAGGAGGCATGCTTGGTTAAAGGAACAAAATCTGCCTGATCATGTTAAAGTTAAATTATTAGCTGCACCTTTACAGCATGATACTTTGTTTGGTGTTAAGGCAGAAGAGGTGTTAAAATGGAGGACAAAGCTAAATCTATGCAAACGGTCAAAGATGTTTTACAAATACAGCCACCTAGGTTTAGTAGGCACTGGCCAACAAAGAAATGGTCCTTTCCTGTACCAGACAGACCTCAAAGGGGCAGACCCAGATGCCCTAGAGGCAGATCCCAGGTGCAAGGTTCATTCCACTCAAAACAATGGGGGGCTTCTACCTCCAAAGTTGGAGAAGACAAATCACAACCATTCAGGAAACAGTCCCAATGACTTCCCCCTGCCTGCACCAAGCAATTATCTCCTGGCAGCGCCCTTAGGGGGAAAATTAGTACTTTTTTCTCAAAATTGGCACATTATAACCCAGGACAAGTGGGTATTAAATATCGTGTCACAAGGCTACAAGTTCCATTTCCATACCCTGCCAAAGGCAAACGGCTGGCCAGATCTGCCAAAAAGTCAATGGGCAGAGGCACAAAAACAAGTCTCATCCCTCATGGACATGGGGGCCATTCAACTAGTACCAGAGCAAGAGCAAGGACAAGGATTTTACTCAAGACTGTTCTTGTTACCCAGAAAGGACAAGGCCTGGAGGCCAATACTGGACCTATCTATTTTGAACACATTCCTGGATATACCAAAATTCAAGATGTTGACTTTGCAGCAGCTTCTGCCCATGCTGGGCAAGAACGCTTGGCTTGTGACTTTAGACCTAAAAGAGGCATACCTGCATGGCCCAATCAGACAAATATGCAGAAAATACCTCAGATTAAAGGTTGGCTCAATGCATTACCAATTCTCTGCATTGCCCTTTGGCTTATCTACTGTGCCCAGGGTCTTTACAGAATGCCTGGCACCAGTAATTGCATTCTGCAAACAAAGAGGAATACAAATATATCCTTACTTGGACGACTGTCTGATTCAAGCAGAGAACAAGGACATTCTTCTACAGCATCTGGCGTTTGTGAAAAGACTTCTAACATGCCTGGGGTACACAGTCATCGAAAAGAAATCAAAACTAGTACCCTCTCAAGAGATAATATTCCTGGGTGCAAGCTTAAATACAAGTGCCCAGATGGCTTATCTCACGCCAGACAAACAAAGGCAACTGACTACATATTTCAAAATGCTGGCAACAAAGGCCCAGTTATCTGCAAGAAAAATTCTGCAGGTTTTGGGCTTCATGGCATCCTGCATCCTACTAATTCCATATGCAAGACTGCATATGAGGAAACTTCAATGGTACCTAAAAAGTGTTTGGACTCAACATTGCCACAGCCTGATTACTCTCATTCCTTTCCTGCAACAGGAGTTTCGATGGTGGGAAAAGGCTTGTCACCAAAACAAGGGACAGCCATTCACATTACCCCCAGCCAGGCAAACACTAACAACGGATGCATCAGATTATGCCTGGGGGGCCCACATGGCAGGAAGATGCATTCAGGGCACATGGACCTCAAGCCAAATGCATCTACATATCAATCAAAAAGAGATGCTAGCAGTTCAAAATGCCCTGACAGCCTTCAAGGACCTACTTCATCCAGGACAACTACTGTTAAAGACAGACAACACCATGGTCATGTGGTATATTAACAAGCAGGGGGGCACTCATTCTTACCCTCTTTGCAGACTAGCCATGACTTTGTGGGACACAGCACTGACTTACCAAGTACACCTGCAGGCACAATTCCTGCCAGGAAGGAAAAATACTCTGGCAGACAACCTAAGTAGAAACCTCATGGACCCCACGAGTGACACCTGGATCCACAAGTCTTCAGCATGAGAACAAGGAAATGGGGATGCCTGGACATAGATCTATTTGCCTCCCCTCATAATTACCAACTAAAAAGATTCTGCACAAGGATTTATCACAGACAAGCGTGGAACGTGGACGCCCTATCTTTCAGCTCGAAAAACTTATCAGTATACGCATTTCCTCCCTGTGCCTCTCCTCCCCAAGGTATTCTTAAAGGTCAGACAGGAGAAGCCAAGGATGATACTAATTGCCCCAGACTGGCCCCTCCAGTACTGGCATCCAATGCTAAGGAGCTTGTCTCAATGCCCAGCTTGGACCTTACCTCAGATACCTCATCTACTATCCCAGCAAAACAATCAGATCCTGCACAGCCAACTCAGGACTTTAAACCTGGCAGCATGGCGGATGATGTAATCATACAAAACACACCTCTCAGTAAAGCTGTGATGGATGTCATTTTGGAGGCCAGAAGGCCTAGTATTAGAAAATCTTATGCTGGAAAATGGAAGAGATTTTGTGCTTGGAGCCAGGCACAAGGAACTGATACAGCTGTGCCAAATATTCCTTAGATTTTGCAATACTTAACTGAGATGCTGGACAAAAGTCTATCTTTTTCATCTATTAAAATTCATGCCTCTGCCATTTCGGCTCATTACAATACAGAGCCACCAATCTTTTCTCATCCCTTACTAAAACAATACCTCAGAGGAGCCAAAACCTTAAGGCCTCCAAGAAGATCACCAATGCCTGCATGGGACCTCAACTATGTCTTGGAAAAACTCACCCTGCCACCTTTTGAACCAGCTGTTATGGCTGATATAAAGTTTTCATCTTGGAAAACAGCTCTGCTCCTAGCAGTAACTTCTGCAAGATGAGTTTCGGGCACTCATGGCTGTGGAACCTTTTATCATTTTTTATCCAGACAGGGTTTCTCTGAGGACAAACCCAACATTTATACCTAAGGTGGTGTCCAGTGTGGCTCTTAACCAAACTATTCCTCTGCCAACTTTTTATCCAAATCCACAGAACAAGGGGGAGAGAATTCTGCATTCTTTGGACATACACAGACAGCTTAGATTCTACTTGGACAGAACCAAAGTTTTCCAAAAGACAGAGCAATTACTAGTGGCATATGCTGCAGGATCACAAGGAAAGGCTATCTCAAAACAGACTATTTCAAAGTGGATAGGCCACTAAGCCAGTGCCTAAGGGCATTAGGCCACATTCAACCAGAGCTGCAGCCACTTCAGCAGCCTTTCTCAGGGGAGTACCAACCAAGGACATTGTAGAGGCTGCTACTTGGAGTTCAGTTCACACCTTTACCAAGCACTATCATCTGCCACTCTACTCTAAATCCAGGGCAGGCTTTGCCACTGCAGTCCTGCAAGGCCTCATAGCCGCTCCTAATGCTGTTTAGCTCCAGCCTCCCATCCATAGCTTTGGGACTCTACCCAAATGTAATGACTGCAACAGTGAAACACGAAGAACATAGTACAGTTGTGTACACTTACCATAAATGTAGATGTTCGAGTGTATTCACTGTTGCAGTCCAGGTTACCCACCCGCCATCCCCATTTCTTTTGATGGAACCTATATTTCCTTCTCTGATTTATACAACCTATGTGGTGTATTTGCTTGTAGATGAAGGTAAAGTTTACATTGGTGTATGTATTTGTATTTATATAAATTTTGGCTACCCTTTCAGGGGGCACCTGACATCTGGGGCAAGAAAAACTAAAGAAAATGGCGTCGGCCGCATCTTTTATACCCCCGACGACCTAACGTCAGGGAAGGGGCGACAGCAGCCGATGCAGGACCCAGGACTTTGGAATTGCCAGCAGAATTACCCAAATGTAATGACTGCAACAGTGAATACACTCGAAAGTGTACACAACTGTACTATTTCCATGATGATTAGTTTGTGGTTCGATTTAACCAAGGAGGAATTGACTATTGGTGTAGAGCAGTGGTTGCCCATGTTAGTAATAACCAGGTCAAGGGTGTTGCTTCCTCTAGTGGGGGTAAGAATGAGCTGGTCCAGGGCATTGAAATTGATGAAGTCCAGGAAGTGTTGGGGCAGTGTATTGGTGCATGAGTAGTTTTCCCAGTTGATGGAGGGGGTAGTCTCATCCCTTAAGTCACCAAATCTCATGTTTTAGCCTTATTTCTCAGGACAGTTATATATGCTGCAAAAGTTTCACCAGGCTCTTGATCCCTTTTATAAAATAAGTGCCTCTCCATTCTAACATTTGTCTGGGGTTTACACGTTTCTCTAAATTTACGTTTTAAGCACTCTGGGTCCTCCCTTGACTCAGCCGGTGCAACAATATGACGATTTCCCCCTCTCCTGTATAGATATAGCAGGTGCATATACAAATGAATGTTCCCTTTCTGTGGCTTCTGACCCAGCTAAATTAAGTAGAATAAATGCCTTCGTATGGTCATCTTTATCAGAAAATGCAGCCTGTATGAAAATGTCATACTTTTGCTCAGGTGCTCTCCAGTTCTCGGCAATATTACTGTCAAACACAAGTGCACTAGGTTTTCGCAATCCATCTGCCTACCCACAAAGTATGCACAAACAGACTGAAAATATGGCCCTTGTAATTATGTACAAACAGTTATGTGAGCTTGTAACAACATTCAAATGCACAATAAACTCTTCGAAATAGTGTACTTGGTGAAATATGCTCTGTAATGGCTGTGCTCTGCGAAATATGCCTAGTAATGTCTGTACTTTGCAAAATAGTTTTACTGTGACTATTCATAAACATATGAACACTTTATACACTTTTGATAACTTGAATATCTTTGCTTAATATGAATTACATATGCTTTTCAAAAATGCTGTTGTTTCTCCTTATTTTATTTGTTTTATGCAATTCGGACTTTATTTCAAACATTTTCTGTAGTAATTTGAATATTTTATCAATATCATACACATTTGTTTATGCGAATGCCATTTAGAACATTCTGTATGCCCCTTTTCATAGTATACAAAAAGAGAATAGTGCTGAGCAAGTTTTAATACCTGAAATTCATTTCTGACTTGTTTTGAGAAATTTTGCACATTTAGTAATGATCCACTCCTGTATATTCCACCAACTTCTAGCAAGCACTTTAAGTCATTTTACCCAGGCCCCCATTGACTTCATGCCCCTTGGATATACTGGTTCTGATTCCTTGTCCTTTAGACATGGCTCTTCGTATACCATGTCGTTTTAGAGATGCCACTTCTGGCAGCATGTTGCTCTTTCGTCGCTAACACATATAAAAAGAAAACTGGAGTTTGTATTTAGGTGCTTTAATACATAGAAACACGTCAGGATGGATAGCAGCATAATAAAATATGAACAAACTAGTTAACAGATTGACCGTACATACATACTACATACATGGTTACATCCCAGCTGATTACTACAAAATGGCAGTTAGGCTTGCCCATGCTCAGCATTCATACACTTGTGCAAGCCCTTGAATAGCTTCTTAACGGTACATACACGCATTTTGATCTACACTGATAAAAGTACTTGACACACAGTCTCTTTGAGATTTGATTTTCACGCAGACACACACCTGGGAAAGGCTGGCACAGCTTATCTGCTTTGCCACCTCCACCCAGACTATAAGGTCGATACACTGCCACCAGAGCACCCACAAAGCCAGGTGGTCTAAGGCTCTTAACTAGGTTACCCAATTACTCTTAGTAAAATTAATGTTTATGTAAATGGTAATGTTCAACCAAGCAGCAAAACTTTCAGGATTGTGCAGCCACAGTGCCACTAAATAAATTAAAGCACTTCCAAAGGTTAAACATTTTCTGAAAGACCAACCACAGTGAAAGGTTTAGATATATTTAATAATAAATATAAAAAAAACATGAAAATACTGAATATTACAATAAACAGAGTTTCAATCACTGGAAATATAAAAAAAAAAAACACAGATGGAAAGACCCAGACAGATACAGAAAAAAACATTTACCTAATCTCCTTGTATTTTCCTAACTGACTGAAGAATTACTGTTCCCTACGTACTTGCTAGAGCAAGGCAAAGATGAAAGTGGATGAGTGTCTTTGTTGTCAGGTCCAAGGCAGAATGCTGTGTGCTTTTGTCAGATCTCTCAATAGTATCTAAATACAATTTCAGTGCTGGCTACAGAATTGCATCACATCTGGTCACCTGACTCTGTGGTTCCCATACTACCTCCTCACTAGCAACTGAGCCAGGATTTGACACAGATGTGTCACAGTACACACATAGAACTTTGCTAAGGCTTAATACAGCATCTAGAAACTATAAAACAATGCCAGCACTTCTAACCTTCCTGCAGAAAGGCTTTTCCACAGACATTGCATCGCTGGCTGCATTCAGACCTGTGAGATAAAATTTTTATGGCCTAAACCAAGTCATTTAATTTCAGGCTGTATTTCTTAAGGTTAGCTGGGCTGAGCTTAACCCATTTCCTTCTAGTATCCTCTGTTAAAATATATACATTTAATCAGTTACAACAGTACAGTCTGATGTACAAATATATTTCTTTTCTGCCCAGCAGGACCCACTTTTTGTACATTTTTAACTCAAGCTACTTTACAAATACATTTTTAACAGAAGTGTCTGTACAAATCAGTTTGATATTCAAGTGGCATATATATATATATATATATATATATATATATATATATATATATATATATATATATTTTTTTTTTTTTTTACAAAGCTCCAGCTAGCTAGGGTAGCATATATTACACATGAACTGCTCTGCTCCTAGCACAGCTGGCATGACCTCACGTCATCACAACTAAGAGTAATGTTCATGTTACCAAATATTATGTGTGCGTGCATACATAACTGGTTCCAAAACTGTTGTGGTTTGAAATTTAGAGGTCTTTTCTGTATCTTTGAAGAAAGGAGTGGTGTATAATTCATTTCTTTATAAATGACTTATTTTAGTGTTTAGTCTGATCAGGTTTACACACACATACCATCAGGGTTGGCCTTTGGGCCAGCTGGACCTATTTGTCCCAAAACTGATCCACTGTCTCGGGGGAGGGGGAACCACACTAGGCTCTGACAGTGTTTATTATGCATCATGTGTTAAGAGATTTGAGAGATACTACAGGAAAGTGAGAGGCATTTTCATATTGGTGGTCTTGCTTTCGTAGTAGTTCTAAGTCTTGATAGTGGAATATTAGTAGCTGTAGCTTCATGCCCCTAATGTAACACAGTGTTAGCAGTTCATTCTCTCATACTAGTCAGTTGCTGTTGCTGAGTGCTAGACAGGATTTCAACCCAGAACTGTTTAGCGTAATCATTTGTTGTTTGTACTGTTCTACTTCCTGTCTGAGAAGATAAGAAGAGCAGGTCAAATTTGACGACTGATGCAGAGATGTTATGTTTTCTTTTGCTTCTCCTGCTGACATCAGGTGCCTGATTAGTTACTAGTTAATACAGTTACTACAGCTTCAAGACATAGCTATGGAATTGTCAGTCTCAGTATAAAAACAAGCAAAAAACACAAGTAAGCATAAAAAAATGCAGATATTGTGATGTGATTAAACTTTTGATCACTAAGACTTGTTACAGGATGTTTCTGTTTCAACAGAGTAGTAGAGAAATGTTGCTGCGGTCAAAGATAGCAGCAAAATGTGTGTGTGTGTGTGTATGTGTGTGTGTGTGTGTGTGTGTGTGTGTGTGTGTGTGTGTGTGTGTGTGTGCTGGATTATTGGAGGTAAACGTGGATAGAAAAGTCATTCACATGTCTGAAAGCAAAACAGCAACTGAAACAGTTTGACTCCGAAATGTACTGTAGGGGTGTCACAGTTTCAGTCTCACATGCAAAATAGGGAGCAAGCTAAAACTTAAAGTTAGAAAATGGTTGAACTAAATTGGAGGGGAGGTTTTAGGGTTATTGTATTATAGAAAACTGAACAAACTATTGTTTTTGAATTTTCTCCTTTTATCCATGTGGGTTTCCTTGAAGACATTCTGATTTCCTCTCACCTGGCAAAACATGATGCTTAGTTACCACTCTATTATAACTGCATATAATCCTTAGTGCTGCCCATGTGACTTGGAATATGGTTGGAAAAGACCTGCATGTATTAGTCCACTTACCTGTTTAACAAATTGAATGCATAAAAAATAAACTTTCAGAAAAAGTTATAAGTGGAGTAGTGTGTAAGCAATGCTGTTTATATGGTGAGGCTTAAGATTATTACTATTATTACTGTTGCGTAATCAGAGGAAGTTCAACAGTTTTATGTGGTTTCCTGGAAACACATCAACTGTGTAACAGTGTATGAGAAGTAACTGGGTAAGAAATTTCAACCATTCAAAGCAAACTTAGGAGATGATTTGAAGCTCACTGAGGAGAAAAGGGATAATGTGAGATTAGAGTATGTAACACAGGATCTGATATTGTTAATCCTCGTTCATTCCTTACGTACGGGTATCTGTTCGACCTCGGAACTGAGCTGGCCATCTTCCAAGCTCGTGGCAGCTACAAACTCTCTAGCTAAAACTCTTACCCAGAATTCCTCTCTCCATGTTACCTCAGATTTCGTTTGCCGCGTCGCCATTCGGTCATGTCAAGCTACTTCTCTTGAGCTAAGTACAATATTTGTTGTCATTCTAGTCTAAAACAACGTTTTCTCTCAGAAAAGTTTCTAAATTGTTTTCTCTTACCTTATCGCATTTAGTGACTATCTCTTCTTAAAAATTTTCAGTCTTTTTACCGCGAGGTATTTCTTTCTATACCATCGTTGGTAGACTCCTTTTCTTTACTTTCAGGTATTTCTTGTACCATTGCTGGTATTCTCTCTGATTTCATTCTTTTCTATCATGGATAAAAAAGGTAGTCCAGGATTTAAGAGATGTTCAGATTGTGGACATAAATTACCTACTTCAAATGCACATTCTGTGTGTGTCTATTTATTGTTTGGGTGTGCCTCATTTATCAGTTGATCCGCCCTGTGGAATTTGTAAGAACTTCTCTAACAGGACGTTGATCAAGAGGAAAAATAAATTGTTACTGAAGGGGCTACTCAAATCTCCTTTTTCAGAGGCTATTTCTGGGTCGGTGGCTTCAACCCCTCCAAGATCCCATAAGAAAAAGACTGATCTCTCAAAGGCCAAATCTCTTCCTTCGTCCCTGGCTGGGGACTCCCATCAACCGAGACCCAAGAAAGCTAAGCGTTCTACTTTGGATCTGACTCTTTCGGCTCAAACACTTTCGGTGCCTACACCCTCAGCACCAAGGCCATCTGTGACTTCGGCACCGACTAGCGCGCCCCTTACCGTATCGGTACAGAGGGGCTCCTTAGTTCAGACCTCTCTACCGGCACCGACTATTCTGTTGGTGCAGACTGTAACAATATCGGCTCTGATACTTTACCTGGAACCGACAACTCGGTTACTGACACCGATTTTTTTGGTCTCAGCCTCGGCACCGACAACCACTTTGGCACCGACCTTACTGTCAGTGCAGACCATGACTTTGGCACCGATGATTTCCTCGGTGCAGGCACCTGTAGTACAGTCTCTTATGGCACCGTTGTTTTCAGTGCAGACTGGTGATGTGGGCACCGAGCTTGTCCCATCTGTGGATAGACCTGACTCCTCCTCAGCCGTGTCCATGAAATTCACTAGAAGCCTCTCTGAACATGACGTGTTGCATCTTGTGGCTCAAGTGCTTTTGGTCAGAGGTATCCCATCCCCCAGGTCCTATCCTTCCTTTGGAGGTGATCACCCTTTGCCAAAGACCCCTACTTATTCTCCTCCTTCATTGCTTTTGAAGCACCTTGATATAGCACAGTCTTCCCCCTCTACCGTTCCCTTTATGGACCTCACTAAGGAACCGCACTTGCCTTCGTGGCAGGAGAGTTTTGCTACGACCCAGGATGTTAGCTGTAGTGTACGTAATTTGGCATTTCACAGCTGTCCAGAGACTTCGAGTCAGCAGGCTGAGCCACTTAGTGGAGGGGTGACCCCTGTCCAGGACACTCACCCCTCTTTAGGTGGACCGACCTTCTAACTAATGGAAAAGACTTTGGCGTCTGCTGGTGATACTGTGCTGTCAATCTCCCCGCCCTCCTCTGGACCGCTATGTACACAAGACTCTCCTAGCGGACACCGGGTACAAAGGCCTCAGGATGTACCCCCACCGGAAACCCCTTTTGCATTGCCTTCCCCAGCTTCTCCCTCTGAGGAGGTTCATGACAAAATCTCGTGCCATAGGAAGCACATGGACTCCACAAAGGAGTCACTTACTGAAGACACAGATTTTGATGATGGGGAAGGATCCCCTCGCTCACCCTCTGAGGCATCCTTTGGTGATATCCTCGAAATCCATAAACAGAGAGGTGACTGGCAGCCCTCTAACCCGACCTCTGAAGAGTCTGTGTTCCTGCAGGCTTTTCACGCCTAGCCTCCTACCTCCTGCGTTACTCCACCTGCCGATGAACTGGTCCGGCTTGTCATGCAGCATGTGTGGAAGGCTCGTGACACCATTGAGGCCATTTCCCCAGAGGCCAGATAAAATTTTAACCCCTCCTGTTACTGACCCCCATTGGTCCAAAGGTCTTCCTGTAGATGCTCTGGTGGTGGTGGCTGCAACCAAGAAAGACCTGGTGGAAGAAGAAAGCCAGACAGTCCATCCGCCCAACAAAGAGTCACGGGCTCTGGACAGAATAGGGAAGCGTACTTTTGCATCAGTGACCTTTGCAATCAGGTCTCTGAATTGTATGGCACACTTCACCAGGCTTCAAAGGGATTTAGTATCTGAGCTATCTGAAACTTTGGCTGGTGCCGTGTCTGATGATGTCCGTGACAAAGTGGCCTCTCAGCTGGCTACCATTGAATCGATATCAAACTCCTCCATGCGCCTGATATCTCACGCATCAGAAGGAACAGCTAGAGCGGAGCGTTCAGGCGTTGTTTTGAGACGGCACGCCTAGATGCACTTATGTAATTTCGCAGAACCCTTCAAGGCTTCCTTTCTCAACGCTCCCATTGAAGCCTCTTCATTGTTTGTACCCAAAGTTAAAAGCACACTGGCCAGATATGAACAGGATGGTAAGACCCTTTCTGCCGTAGGTGTCCTTTGTTCTTTTCCTCAACATGCTTTCTCCAGAAACCAGAAGAGTGGGAAGATATGGTACAAAATGTCTCAGGGTCCTTTCCGTGACACACAGGCCAAGTTCTCCTCTAGAGGCAGAGGGGGAAACTCACAGGGAAGACACCCCTTTCGGGGCAGAGGGGGTCCGCATAACCAGGGTTCCAGGGACTCTTTTCCTGGTCAATCCTATCAGCGCTCCTCAAGAGAGGCCGAACTCCTTTCCTCCTGGAGGTGGTTGGGGGTCATTTCTCCTTGTACTCTTATGCCTGGCTAACCATCACCACCGACTCTTAGGTACAAAGGATAATAACCAGAGGTTACCATATCCCCTTCGATTGTTGTCCTGCCCCCTCCCCCATCAAACTTACCCGACGTTCCACCCAGTCAAAGGGAAGAAGCAGCACTAGAGATAGCAAAGCTGCTAAGAAAAAAAGTCATCCAAATAGTCCCTCCAGACCAGATAGGATCCGGATTCTACTCAAGACTATTTTTGGTGCCAAAGAAAACCGGGGACTGGAGACCAATTTTGGATCTCAGTGTATTGAACATGTTTGTTAGAGTACAAAAATTCTGGATGGTCACAATACAGTCTATCCTTCTGCTTTTGGAAAAAGATGATTGGATGTGCTTGATAGGTCTTCAAGATGCATACTACCACATAAAAGTGGACAGGCCACCAAGAAGATTTCTGCACTTCCGTGCGGGAGCCAGTCACTACCAGTTCAGGGTACTGCCCTTTGGACTCTCTACAGCCCCCAGAGTGTTCACAAAGTACATGGCAGTCATCACAGCTCACTTGCGACTACAAGGATTCCAGGTGTTTCCCATACCTGGATGACTGGCTCATCTCCACCCCCAACAGACATGTATTGGAAGAAGCCCTGGCATACTCTCTCCTCATTTCAAAAAGGCTAGGCCTAACCATAAACTGGCAAAAATCCAATCTCACATCATCTCAGCTCACAGAATTCATAGGGGTCATATTGGACACACAGAATTGCAGAGCATCCATTCCAGAGCACAGAATTCTAAGGATAAAGCAACAACTGATCACAATCTTTTTAAAAGAGAAATCCACAGCTCACTCTGTCCTACAGCTGTTGGGTTCCATGGCGGCCTCCATCACCATTGTCCCCCTGGCCAGGTTTCACATGAGGCTTCTACAATGGCTACTGCTCACCCAATGGTATCCTTTTCAGCATCATCTTTCAGCCAAGATTCGAGTAACCCACAGGTGCAAACAGGATTTAAATTGGTGGATGACCAACAACCCGTCACAATGGTCTCGCCCTTTCTCCCCCCCAGCAGCCCAAGGCTACAGTGACCACGGACGCCTCCCTGATGGAGTGGGGGGGGGCTATGTCAGGGTCAGACAGTCTAAGGCACTTGGTCCGAATTGGAGGCCCAAATGCATATAAATGTTCTGGAGGTGAGGACGGTGCTTCTGACGTTGCAAGCATTCCATCCCCTGCTGCCGTCTGGGACTATTGCGATTCAATCAGATAACATGGCTGTGGTCTGGTACATCAACAAGCAGGGCGGAACCAAATCTTACCCCCTTTGTCAAGAGGCCATGAGGATATGGCAATGGGCGATGGCTACCAACTGTTTTCTTCTAGCAACGCACATTCCTGGGAGTTCCAATGTGATAGCAGACAGACTCAGCAGGTGCATTCTACAACTTCATGAGTGGTCCCCCGAATCCCTTGATAGCGGCGGAGATCTTCCACCGCTGGGGCCGTCCTTGCTGCGACCTCTTTGCATCCCCGACCAACTACAAATGCAGCAACTACTTTGCCCTGATTCCCCTTCTGGGACAGTCACCCAGGGACGCTCTAGTCTACAATTGGCCCTTGGGCCTTCTTTATGCTTTTCCACCTCTTCCCCTCATTCCCCATTTTCTGAAGAAAGCCCGTCGGTTGAAGAGCAAGGTTATCCTCCTAGCACCTTATTGGCCTTGTCAGATTTGGTTCCCCTTCCTTTGGCCTCACCTGCTAGATCAACCATGGATTCTCCAGCCCCGGGGTTGATCTCCCATCTGCAGAATCTAATTCATCCCAACTTGGACAGCCTGAAGCTCGGAGCTTGGCTCCTCCAGTTCCCTTGATTGCCAGGCAGAGTGATCTTTCTTTACCAGTATGGGACAGTCTTATTACATCTCATAAGTCTTTCACTAGAATTACTTGTCAACGCAAGTAGAAAAGATTTACCTGTTGGCTGAAAGAAAAGCAAGTAGATCCCTTTTCAGCACCAATGTCGGTAGTATTAGAGTATCTAGCCGATCTGTTCCAATTGGGTTTATCGGCCTCTACCATTAGAGTTCATTTGGCTGCAATATCCAGTTTCCATGAGGGTGTCCAAGACTCCTCTCTTATGTCACACAAATTATGCAAGACCTTCATAAAAGGTGTGAATCATCTGAAGCCCCCTTTTAGAGAACCTATTCAACCATGGAACCTGTCATTAGTAAAGCTCTGACAATGCCACCTTTCGAACCAGCTTCTTCATGCGATCTCAAATATTTGTCATGGAAAACCTTGTTTTTGGTCGCCATTACTTCTGCCAGGCGTATCTCTGAGCTTCAAGCCTTATACATCAAGAGTTCATACTTGATTTTTCATAGAGATAGAGTGTCTTTGAGAATGAATCCTTCCTTTCTGACAAAAGTGATCTCTGAAATGTCCATTAATCAAACCACTGAATTGCCAGTTTTCTTCCCCAATCATTCAAACAAAGGAGAGTATTGCCTACATACCCTAGATATTCACAGGCAAATTCACTTCTACTTGAACAGGACTAAGACCTCTCGTAAATCAGACCAGTTATTTATGGCCTATTCTGGACCTAGATTAGGATGTGCTGTTGCTAAGGTCATATTGGCTAGATGGTTGAAAGACCTTGTGACCTTCATTTATACACAACTTAATATTCCATTGCCAACAACTATAAAGGCTCTTTTGACAAGGTCGGTGGCAACTTCTGCTGCCTTCCATGCCAGAGCTTCTTTACATGACATCTGTGCAGCTGCAACTTGGGCTACGCCTCATACCTTCATCAGTCATTGCAAATTAGATTTGGCCTCCAGGGGAAGAGCATATTTTGGTTCTTTGGTGCTCAGGAATGTCCTTCCATGAGAGCCTTCCAGGAATAGAGGTAACTAGGGACTCTGTCCCGTACATAAGGAATGAACGAGGATTAACAATATCAGATAAAGAAGTTATGGCTTACCATAACGTTCCATCTGTATTGTTGATCCTCGTTCAGTCATTACGACCCTCCCTCCTTCCCCCTCCTGTGGCTTCTAGTGGATCTCACCATCCAGTTCTCTTAGGTCATTTGACCAGAGGTAGCCTCTACCTTCTTTTGACTTGCAAACTCAATCTGAGGTAACAGGGAGAGGGGAATTTTGGGTAAGAGTTTTAGCTCGAGAGTTTGTAGCTGACGCGAGCTTGGAAGATGGCCGGCTTGGTTCCGAGGTCGGAACCGATACCCGTACGTAAGGAATGAATGAGCATCAACAATACAGATGGAATGTTATGGTAAGTCATAACTTCTTTTTATACATTTTTCATGAAATTTTTGGCCCCCCACTCTTCCCTCCGCCAGTAAGCACAGCCCCACTGACTTATCCATCCATTACTTAATGTCATCCTAGGACGTTGCGCATGAGAGGCAAGAACTATGAACTGTGATGTAAGAAGATTGTACAGGTAGGGGGTTTCAAAATGAGAGTGCTTCTTAGTGGCATGGCCTGTGTGGTGCTGTCTGCAACACCTCCTAAAGACACTGATATATGTCGAATACTTAACTTACAAATATATATATATATATATTTTAATTTTATTTATTTATTTAAAGATTGGTAACCAAAAGAGGGCACTAATCCACTCAGACCATTTTCAGGCTTAGCACGGCAGAAACGCAATCAAAGAAGCAATAAATATTAATCGGTATAATTATATTAGCAGTAATATAAGAGCATGCATGCAGAGAGGAGTAAATCGGTATAATATGTAACATAAGTGGACATTATCATCAGTAGATGTGATACAAGAATTAAGTCAGTAAAATTGGTATGAAGAGCAGCTATACACTGTCATAACATCATGTAGTGTAATGTTTCAGTGGGGTGTGAAGGGAAAGTAAGGCATGAGTTAAATGAGGGGAAAGAAATGAAAGAAGAAATACACAAAAGAGAAAATATAAAAAAAAGAATGGGGGGAGGCAAAGAGGAACAGTGCAGCTATCTCTTACCAAGGTTCAGGAGACTCAGATAGTACTACAGAGTATGATGACATGTTTATTGGCAAGCCAGGGCTCACCATCTGATGTTATTACTATCAAGAAACAGGGCCTTAGTGGTCCATCAATGTTTAACTTGATGAGGTGTTGGAGCTGGGAGTAATCCAGTAGTCCAGTAATTTTCTTCTGTTTTAACATGCCTTATGTCAAATTATCAGCAGATAATTGTATAGTTTAATTTGTTAATATTCAGTACCAGTATGTATTCCTGATACTTAATCTGAGGTCTTAAGTCCAGGAAGCCCGTGTGTGTGTGTGTGTGTGTGTGTGTGTGTGTGTGTGTGTGTGTGGTGGTAGATGTATAGAATTATCCAGCTTGGGCCCCTCAACTGTCATGGCTGGCCCTGCGTACCATAATTAATTATTTAACTGTTCTGATAAATCCAGTGATGTATATGTATGTTTTCCTTCTATTCCTTCTGTTAACTATCCCATGTGATCTCAGTGTGCTAATCTTGGAAATCACTTGCCATGTTAGACCAAAATTTGTAATTACTTGAGACATCTGTGCACTGTTTTGAGCAGTATCTGCCTTCTCCAGTGTTGCACTACTGTGGAGTTGGATATGTTAGCTTGGGAGTGCAGGGGGGAAAGTTGCCCTTCAAAAAGAAAGAAAAAAAAAAAAATATATATATATATACACATACATATACATATATATATATATATATATATATATATATATATATATATATATATATATATATAATTTGTTCCAAGTCGTCCCATTAGTTTGCATAAAGCAAGCAGCTTTTGAGGATTTGTGAGAAAGTGCTCTTCCGTAGTAGAAGTGCTTAAGTTGCTTTAGAATTATGTGGATTTGCATGCATTCCTTGCATGAATATGATGGGAACAGATGTTGTGTTAGTAAATCTTTGAACTTGCTCATTAACAGCATTGATCTCTTGGCAGTGGTACTCATTTTTCTAGACGTTTCATTTTCAGACCACCTTCTGACTAAGATAATTCGTATTACTTAAGATAGCATTGCCGTAGACGTTAGGAAGTTTCCTCCCTTGTAGTTGGTATTTTATCTGTTGGACACTGTTTGCAGTGGTCTGACTGACTTATGCAGTTGTTGTTTTGAGAAAGGAAACGGCTGCAAATCTGTAACTCAAAACTGTAGTTTACAAATGCTTTTTTTGCAAAATAAAATAAATTGCATGTTTTGGGTCAGTGAATCCCTGCTTTTTGCAGATAGATTTCTAAATACAGTTTCAAAGTAATGCTGCTGTTAGAGTTGTGAAGGTTTTGTTTGATTGTCTGATTATCACAGAGCTCAGCTTTCTTGTATAAGCCATTTTACCTGCTGGTTGTCCACTGTTTTATTGATTTATTAGTTATTTTTTTCTTCTGGGATAGAGCTCAGATCTCCCCATTGTACTTGCCTTACCTGATGATTTGTTTAGTGAAATACCCAATGTGTTATTTTGTTAAAGGCATATATATTCTGTCAAAACAAAATTAGTAAAGGTAATACGGGCAACATTGATTGAATACAGAAGTTGCATTTGTTGATTTGTTAGTGATCCCACTTTTTCCCTTTGATCTGTGAAATGCTGAATTGTATAGCAGAGGCTTTTCCTTTCATTGCACAGGCATTATGCCTGATTGTGTAAGTAAATATGTTACCATTCAGTTTCACAGTAGATCCCTTAGAATATACTCTGCATATGTTGAATTTACATGTATTCTAATTTCTGTGCTTGTACATTTATATGTACATTTTGTATGCTTGTGTGGGTGTCTGTGAGCGTGTCTGTGTTTGTGTATATTTTTTACAATTCTGTGTAATTTGTATGTCAGATTTAAATGTATGTGTTAGTTCTTATGTATTTGTAGATACTGTATAATGTCATGCCTGCTGTATGTATGTGTCAGTTTGTTTTTTAATTTCTTTATCCTCCACTGGATTTTGTGCCATGCAAAAAGCAGCATACAGGGTTTGTTTCCCATTTTTACCAGGATGTAACAGGCAAATCTCAACTGTGTTTTTCAAGTTTTTGAGGTTGTAAGATTTGGCACCCAGACTTTCAGAGACAGCTAATATGATTAGCTTGTTGGTAGATCGATCCCTCTGTGAACTAACCAGGTGGTTTAGTGAGGACATTCAACAGCTGGAAATTACATTTGCAAAACTGAACAACTGGACGCCCACACAGTATATTTTATGCATTACAATGGCTTAAAAATGAAAAAGAGCAGTGAAGTTGTGATGCCTCTGTCTTCAGCATGTGAAGGCCTCACCGTGTCCCAGCCTAGCAGGCAGAATCTCAACCACTGTTGCTGCCCTTAGAGGTATCTTCCTTTATCACTGAGTGGACCCTGTGCTGTATCAACCATTCTTGAATGATCCATCTACAGTGGAGACAAGTAATCATGTGGTGTTGAATTGGAGTACTTTGCACTTGCATATTGGAACTCCCATCTCAGTTGCATATTCTTTTGCCTCCTCCTTAGTGTAACCAAAGAACTGTGACATGTGACCCTGTAAATGTTCTATACTGTAGGATTTGAAGGACCCTGTACAATTTCCAGGCATTCTTTTTCAGCAGGTACTTGTGATCTCTGTTCTGGCTAGAAACAGTGGCCAAGGTACACCACAACAGCATTATGTTTAACACACGAGTAAGGTAAGATGGAGGGTGGGTAGAATGAAGCTCTTTGAGTTTTAACAATCTAAACGTAAAACCCTTCCCTTCATCTGTTGTGTGGCATCCTGTGTTTCAGAGATCTTGCTGATATTCTATTACATTATGCAAAGGTTGCAGTTAGTGCAGCAGCTACTGTTTTAAGATGTTGAGTACAGAAGTACTATTTTCATTGTAAGGGTGTCATAGGGGAAGATCCCATTTCCCTCATTTGTATGAAGCTTGTAGTTGATTATACTACTTCAGGAGGAAAGTGAAGTCCATTCCTTATATGGTGCGAGAATCTTTGCCCCGTGTGAATACAGGGTTCATATTCTACTTCAGCTCCACTTTTTTTATATATAAATGAAATTCAAAGTCCTGTTATTCTCATTTGTCGTATATCAAAGTGCACATTTGTGTTTTCTTATGCTTTTCTAATGTAAGCTCTGTAGTTATGTTTTAAGATGGTGCTTTAAATTTCTGAAAGTGAACAGTTGAATGTTGTATTGTAAGTTATCAGTTGCCATGGACGTTTTTTGATTAGCTTAATTTAGATTAGTATTTTTACTGGCATTCTTTGTCTCTTCAGGATCACTCCACAAGTGTGCTGGCTGTGGCCTCCACCATGGCACATGAACTGGGACACAATCTTGGAATGAGCCATGATACAAATGACAGGAACTGTACTTGTAGAAACCCTGTTGCCAAGGGGGGTTGTATTATGGAACCCTCTACTGGGTGAGTCTCTTTTTCCATGTTAGAAATATCAGAATGTGTATTTTGTTCATTTCATGTTGGACAAACAGGATATTAATGACACTGATACTACACTGATAAGAAGTGTTATCCAGACTAAAGCTCTAGTAAATAAGAATTATGTAAACAGTTGTAGTAAAAATTAAGCTCATCCCTTTGCTTTTCTTTAGAGATATTGCAACAAAAATCTTTTAGTCAGCAGTCTGTCATAATCTCTCTCAGTACTCATTTGCTAATTATCACAGTCGCCTTTTTTCTTTTTAGCCATAAGCTGTCATACAGTCAGGATTGACACATGACTTCATTTCCCAGTTTCTGATGAAAGAAAACTGCAGTGTTCTTCCTACACTGCATTAATGGTTGTTGTTTTTCACAGTGCATTAATGGTTATGTTTTTGTCTCGCAGATCATTTTTGATGTCTCATTACTCTAATTGTGGAGTGTGCTTGCTCTTCTTGTATCAGATTTCTTTCCATGTCCAGAAAAAAATAATTATTGATGTTCTTTGTGTTTCACTGTTGCAGTCATCACACTTGGGTTATCTGCCTACAGGTAGCCCTCAGTTGGCCCGAATACCAGAGACTTAGTATTTCTGCATCGGTTGTTATCACTTCAGTACTGACATCACGTCATCAGGGGTGCAGCCGACGCCATTACATCAGTCTTTCTTGCAGAGGAGCCCGAAGCAGAAGCAGTTCGCATGAGTGCTGGTCGGCCGCTACCTGAGTTTTTGTTTCTGAATTGAATCATCTTGAAGTCTTCTAAAGCTAAGTACCCTGTTGGGATCCTTTTTTCTTACCGATGTCAGAAAAAGTTAACAATTGTCCCGCCTGTGGAAAGCAAATACCACACCGAGATTTCCATTCTTACTGCGTCACCTGTTTAGGCCCAGACCACGACGTACCTCGCTGTCGGTTTTATGCCTTGTTCAACACCCAGACTATTCATCATCGGGCCCTTATTGTCGCTAAATACTTTCACACTCCATCTCTGTATTCTGAAAAGGCTTTGGTAAGCCATCCGTCTACCGATCTTTCGAAAAAACATAAGGATAAAGACAGAGACAGACCGCAAAGGTCCAAAACTGCTGATGATGCTTCCGTTAAGCAAGTCAACAGTTCACCGGTACTCAGTGAGGTGCTTTCACAGCCCCTGATGCCCACTTCTGTGGATTCACTGGCTGCTACCGAGACCTGTTCCGGAGTCCGATATGCCACAAGACTCTTCTTTGACAACGGAACATGCAGACGTCTCTACCTTGGATGGGTCCGGACTCGCTGTGCAGGCATCGGCGTCCGAGGAAGTTCTTCACATTACCGATATTCAGCACAAACCGACGACTTCTCCCACTTCTTCACTTCTGTCTAAAACTACCGAGTTTCCTAGGCCAAGAGTACGAGCTACACCTAAAAAACCAATGACCCAACCTCAAGCACCTGCTTCCTTGCCCCAAAATCAAATGCTTAAAGTGGCAGAAGACCTGATTATGCTGATTAGGGGAAGCCAGCCTTCCCCTGCTAAGAGAAAGAGACCTGTCCCCAGCAGCTTTAACTGACCAAGAGTCTGACGACTCTGAGGTTTCTGATTATGAAGACATGCCTTTATCTGCTTGTGAGGATTCAGATGCAGAGGAATCCATTCCCTCTGCCTCCCCTCCAGAGGAATTTTCCTTTGGTGAAACCCTTCATACTTTGAGTGCATTTCCACTGGGAATGCCAGGATTATCCTCAGTCCAAAAAGAGACTCCGAGAATTTTTAGATTTACCTCAACATAGACCTTTAGCAATTCCTCCCATTCTGGATGTTGTGGATGATGACTTTATGGAATCCAGTCTAACTCTTGATACTTTACCCCCTGCTCCAAGGAAACCATATGGGTACTACAGACTCTCACAAATTTTTTTTCAAAAATCCTACTGCTGACCCAGAGGCAGTGTGGCTTTGATGCCCTAGAAGCTTCTTGCAGGCCAGCAGTCACTGGGTCTGTACTGAGAAGGTATGCTTGGCTTAAGAAACAGACCTTGCCAGACCATGTCAAATCAAAATTACTAGACGCTCCTTTGAACAAGGACAATCTGTTTGGTACCAAAGCAGAAGAGGTTCTAAAAAAGATGGAAGAAAAAGCTAAGTCTATGCAGACAGTGTAGCCTCCACGATTCAGTAGGCATTGCCCCTTGAAACATTGGGCCTTTCCAGCCCCCTCAAGGCCATCTCAAACTAGACCCAGGGGGAAACAGACCCCCCAGATTACAGTCTCAGGTTATGCAGAGATCTAAGCAATGGAGTGCCTCCACTTCTAAAACAGGGAGTGCTAAGCCACCCCCTTACAGAAAAAAATCACAATGATTTCTCAACTCCAATCTTCACCTCTTCCCAATTGCTTGTGCCCCTATGAGGAAAACATGCCCATCATGCAAAAAACTAGACCTCCATCACCAAAGACCCTATGGGTCCTCATAATTGTATCCCAGGGGTACACATTTTGCTTCCACTCACTGCCAACCCCAAAAGCTTTTCCAGACCTTCCTCCAAACCGGTGGCCAGAGGCACAAAACCAATTTCAGTCCCTGCTCTGCATAAGGGCAATTCAACCTGTTCCTGCCGAACAAATAGGTCAAGGGTTTTATTCCAGACTTTTTCTGATACCCAGAAAAGAGGGCACTTGGTGCCCAATCCTAGATCTTTCTATTCTAAACACCTTCCTGGTGGTACCAAAATTCGAAATGCTAACCTTTCATCATCTTCTTCCTGTGCTGTCCAAAGATGCCTGGTTAGCCACCCTAGACCTAAAAGAAGCCTATCTGCACATCCTTATCAGGGACTCATGCAGAAAATACCTATGCTTCAGGGCAGGATCTATGCATTATCAGTTCTCTGCACTTCCCTTTGGCTTATCCACTGCTCCCAGAGTCTTCACAAAATGCCTGCCCCCAGCCATTGCCTATTGCAGACAGAGAAAGATTCAAATTTACCCGTATTTGGACGATTGCTGATTCAGGCAGACAGTCAGGAAAAGCTGTTGCAGCACCTGACATTTGTAAAGAACCTTCTAACCTCCCTGGGGTACATTATCAACGAAAAGAAATCTAAACTAGTCCCCAGTCAAAAGATTGTATTTCTGGGAGCAAGCTTAGATACAGCATCCTAGATGGCATTCCTTACTCCAGAAAAATAAGCCTATCTGACAAGCTACTTCACTCAAATGGCCACCAGAACCCAGCTATCTGCAAGGAAAATCCTGCAGGCCCTAGGGTTTATGGTCTCCTGCATTGTACTGATTCTATATGCCAGACTGCATATGAGGAAACTTTAGTGGTACTTGAAAAGTCTTTGGTGCCAACATTCTCAGGATCTGGAAACCGTCATGCCTATCATACCTTGCCTAAGGATAGAATTTCTTTGGTGGGCAGCAGCATGCAACCACAGCAAGGGACTTCCCTTAACTCAACCCCACGCCGCCCATACCCTAACCACAGATGCATCAGACTAGGCACATCTGGATGACAAGTGCATTCAGGGCCACTGGAGCCCAAGTCAAATTCATCTGCATATCAGCCAAAAAGAGATGCTAGCTGTTCAGAACGCTCTGACAGCTTTCAAATCCCTACTCTCACCAGGACCCCTGGTAATAAAATCAGACAACACAACAGTTATGTGGTACATCAACAAGCAGGGAGAACCCACTCTTACCCACTTTGCAGGCTAGCCATGGCTCTGTGAAACACTGCCTTGGACATCCAGATTCATCTGCAAGCTCAATTCCTGCCAGTCAAACAAAACTCTCTGGCAGAACTTAATCAGATATCTATTACATCCACATGAGTGGCAATTAGACCCCAGCACCTTCAGCCTTCTAACCCTGAATTTGGGGACCCCAGAGGTGGACCTTTTTGTCTCCCGCTGCAATCACCATCTCAGCAAATTCTGCACTAGGACACCACAGCAGAGCCTGGAAAGTGGATGCCCTATCCTTCCAGTGGGTAAACCTCTCAATCTATGCATTTCTCCCTCTGTCTCTTCTCACAAGAATATTACTCAAGATAAGACAGGACAAGTCAAGGGCAATCCTGATTGCCCTGGACTGGCCATGCCAGCACTGGTACCCACTACTGCGCAGCCTGTCACTGGTGCCACCCTGGCACCTACCCCAGATCCCAACCCTCCTCACCCAGCAACTGCAAACCCTGAATCTTGCAGCCTGGCTTATTCCTTGAATTCTCCCCCAGTGACCAGCTTAAACAAGCAGGTGCTGGACATCATTCTTGAAGCCAGAAGACCCAGTACAAGGAAATCCTATGCTGATAAGTGGAAAAGGTATTGTTTCTGGATTCATTCTAAAGGAGGGGACACAGCACTGTCCTCCTTACCTCTAATCCTAGATTGCCTAGCAGATCTACTCCACAGAGGCTATCCTTCTCCTCCATTAAGATCCATGCCTCTGCCATTTCGGCTCATTACAACAGTGAGCCACCTCTCTTCTCTCACCCTTTCACCAGAGAGGGGTAAGCAACCTAAGGCCACCAAAGAGAGTACCTACCCCTGCTTGGGACCTTAACTTTGTACTGGAAAAGCTCACGCTACTCCTCTTTGAGCTTGCAGTGTCAGCAGAGTTAAAATTCCTCTCTTGGAAAACAGCCTTGCTTCTGGCCTTCACTTCATCTAGAAGAGTGTCTGAGCTACAAGCACTTATGGCTGTGGAACCCTTCAATGTTCTTCATGTTTCACTGTTGCAGTCATCACACTTGGGTTATCTGCCTGCAGGTAGCTCTCAGTCGGCACGAATACCAGAGTCTTGGGATTTCTGCGTTGGATGCTGTCGCCTTATCTATGACGTCAGGTAATCAGGGGTATAAAACATACAGCCGACGCCATTACATCACCTATTCTTGCCTTGCAGGAGCTCGAAACAGCATCAATTCGCAAGTGCTGGTCGGCAGCTAACTGAAATTTACGTTTTTCATGTTTCAAATCTGAAGTCATCTAAAGCTAAGCACCCCGTTGGGGATCCTTTTTTCTTGCTCTAACCGATGTCAGAAAAAGTTAACAATTGTCTTGCCTGTGGAAAGCAAATACCTCACAGAGATTTTCATTCTTACTGCTTCACCTGTTTAGGTCCAGACCACGACGTCCCTCGCTGTCTGTTTTGTGCCTTGTTCAACACCCAAAGTATTTGTTGTCGGGCTATTTTTGTCTCTAAATTCTTTCGTTGTCATTCTCCGTATTCCAAAATGGCATCGGTAAGCCATCCGACTACCGATCTTCTGAAAAAATGCAAAGATAAGGCAGAGAATGACTGCATAGATCCAAAACTGCCGACGACACTTCTGTTAAGCTAGTTGCCAGACCGCCGGTACTCAGTGAGGCGCTTTTGCAGCCCCTGTTACCCGCTTCTACAGATTCGCAAGCATCTACTGAGACCCATTCGGAATCCAGTATGCCGCGAGATGCTTCTTTGACTATGAAACCTGCGGATGTTTCTACCTTGGATGGGTCCGTAACCGCTATGCAGGCACTGGCTTCTGAGGGTGTATTCAGACCTTCTAATGTTCGTATCAAACTGAATACTTCGTTAATGACCAAATCTACTATATTTCTCAGGCCCAGAGTTCGTACTATGCCTAGGAAACCAATGACCAAAGCACATTCTCAAGCTCCCATGCCACAGAAACAAATGCTTAGAATGGCTGAAATCCCTATTACTTTGATTAGGGGAAGCCAGCCTTCCCCCTCTAAAAGACAAAGAATTGATTTTCCTTCTGATTCTTCAGACCATGACTCTGACCTCTGTGATTACCAAAATATACCCTTATCTACCTATGAGGACTCCGATGCAGAGGATTCAATCCCCCCCCCCCCCCCCAGACGACCTTTTTTCCAGTGAAATCTTGCATATCCTAAGAGAGCATTTCCGCTGACTGCCCACAGTCCAAAAAGAGACTTGGGGAATTTTTAGACTTGCCTCTGCATAGGCCTCTGGATATTGTAGATGATGTCTTCATGGAATCCAGCCTTACCCCTCATACTTTACCACCTGCTCCTCGAAAGCCTAACAGATACTACAGAGTACCTGACTCGCACAAATTTCTCTTTAAAACTCCTACTGTGGATCCAGAGACCATTTCCCAGGGAACTAAAGGTATTAAGGCTTCTACAGCCAAAAACCGTACCCCTTTGGACAGGGATTCTAGGGCTCTAGACAGATGGGGTAAGAAGGTATATACCTCTGCAACTCTTGCCATCAGGGCTTTAAATTGCCAGTTTCACATGTTGAAGTACCAGCAGCATATTATTGATATAATTAAACAAAAGATGTTGTTGATTCCTGATTGTGCAGAAAATAAGGACTTACAAGTCGTAATGCATTCTGCAAACCAAGTTGTTAAACATAATTTGCAGTGTGGTTTTGATGGCTTAGAAGCATCTTGCAGGGCTGCGGTCACGGGGTCTGTTCTGAGAAGGCATGCTTGGCTGAAGGAACAAATCTTGCAAGACCATGTCTAGGCAAAATTACTTGATGCTCCATTAAACCAAGAATGTTTGTTTGGCTCTAAAGCAGAAGAGGTTCTTAAAAAGATGGAGGAAAAAGCTAAATCCATGCAAACTGTTAAAGATTTCCAACAGGTACAGCCACCTAGTTTCAGTAGGCATTGGCCTTCAAAAAGCTGGTCCTTTCCAGTCCCTTCCAGACCTTCTCAGCCCAAACTCAGGGGCAACAGACCACAAAGACTACAGTCTCAGGGTATGCACAGATCTAAACAATGGAGTGCTCCTTCCTTAAAAAGTGGGAGTGGTAAGCCACCCCCCTATGGAAAAAGTTCACAATGACTTGTCCTTAATCCTTCTCAGCCATGCCCAAGTACGTGCACCCCTAGGAGGAAAACTCGCCCTGCATGCAAAAAACTGGGAGTATATTACCCAGTACCAATAGGACGTAAACATTGTATCCCAGAGATACAGATTCTATTTCCACTCTCTGCCAACCTTAAGCGGATTACCAGACCTTCCTGCAAACCAGTGGATAGAGGCCCAAAAGCAAGTACTTTCTCTTCTCAGTATCAGGGCTATTCAACCTGTGCCAACAGAGCAAAGGGGACAGGGTTTCTACTCCAGGCTGTTCCTGGTGCCCAGGAAAGAAAACTCTTGGCGCCATTTTCTGGATCTGTCAACCCTAAACATCTTCCTGGTGGTGCCAAAATTCAAAATGCTTACACTCCAGCTGCTCCTTCCTATGCTAGCCAAGGACTCCTGGCTAGTCACCATAGACTTAAAAGAAGCTTATCTGCACATCCCCATAAGGGAATCTTGCAGGAAATATCTACATTTCAGGGCAGGCTCTATGCACTATCAGTTCTATACACTTCCCTTTGGCTTATCTGCTGTGCCCAGGGTATTCACAAAGTTCCTGGCTCCAGTCATTGCTTACTGCTGGCAGAGAAATATTCAAATTTACCCATACTTGGACGATTGTCTGATTCAGGTGGACAGTCAGAAATTGCTACTTCGGCACCTCACGTTTGTAAAGAGACTCCTAACTTCTCTGGGGTATGCCATCAACGAAAAGAAATCACATTTGGTACTCAGCCAAAAGATTGTATTCCTGGGAACAAGCTTGAACACAACTTCCCAGGTGGCATTCCTCACTCCAGAAAAGCAGGTTTATTTGACATCTTATTTCAAACTACTGGCCACCCAAACCCAGCTATCTGCATGAAAAATATTGCAAGCCCTAGGGTTCATGGCCTCATGTATTCTACTGATTCCATATGCAAGACTGTATATGAAGAAACTTCAATGGTACTTAAAAAGTCTCTGGTGTCAACATTCCCAGGACCTGGAAACAGTGATTCCTATCATTCCTTGCCTAAGGACAGAGGTCCTTTGGTGGGCAGAGACTTGCAACCACAACAAGGTACTCCCTTTCTCACAACCCCCCCGCCATCCAAACTCTGACAACAGACTGTGCATGGGGGGTTCACATGGCAGATAAATGCATTCAAGGCAATTGGAGTCCAGAACAAATTTACCTGCATATCAATCAAAAAGAAATGTTAGCAGTACAGAATGCACTGACAGCCTTCAAATACCTTATCCTGCCAGGACAACTCCTGATAAAGACAGACAACACCACAGTTATGTGGTACATAAACAAGCAGGGGGGAACTCACCCTACCCACTCTGCAGGTTAGCCATGGCTCTGTGGAACACAGCCTTAAGCAACCAAGTGCACCTGCAAGCTCAATTCCTGCCAGGCAAACAATATTCACTGGCAGACAACTTAAGCAGAAATCTAATTGACCCGCACAAGTGGAAACTGGAACCAAACTCATTCAAACTTCTAATACGCAGGTGGGGGACACCAGAGCTGGACCTATTTGCTTCCCCCCAAAACCATCAACTAAACAAATTCTGCACCAAAATTCCACACAGCCAAGCTTGGAAAGTGGATACCCTATCCTTCACATGGGAAAACCTCTCAATATTTGCCTTTCCCCCTCTGCCCCTTCTTCCAAAAGTACTCCTCAAGATCAAACAGGACAGGCCAAGGACAATCCTTATTGCACCAGACTGGCCACGCCAACACTGGTACCCACTCCTACGCACTCTGACAGCAGTGCCACCCTGACACCTACATCAGCCCCCCTCCCTGCTATCCCAGCAGGAGAGACAGATTTTGCATCCTCAGCTGCAAACCCTAAACCTGGCAAGCCTGGCTTATTCCCTGAATACATCACCAGCAACCCTCAGCAAACAGGTGCTGGATGTTATCCTTGAGGCCTGGAGGCCCAGTACTAGGAAATCCTATTCAGAAAAGTGGAATATATACCGTTCTTGGAGCCAGTATCAAGGGAAGGATGCAGCCATGCTCTCCTTGCCTCAAATCCTAGATTACCTTGCAGAGCTGCTCCACAAAGGCCTATCCTTCTCATCAATTAAGATTCATGCCTCTGCCATCTCAGCTCATTACAATACTGAGCCACCCCTCTTCTCTCACCCTCTGATCAAACAGTTCCTGAGAGGAGCTAACAAGTTAAGACCCCCAAGGAGAGCTCCCACTGCCTGGGACCATAACTTTGTACAAGAGACGCTCATGCTTCCCCCTTTTGAGCCTTCTGCTACAGGAGAGTTAAAATTCCTCTCTTGGAAAGCAGCCTTACTGCTAGCCATCACTTCAGCAAGAAGAGTGTCTGAGTTTCAGGCCCTTATGGTTATGGGACCCTTCATTAACTTCCATGCGGACAGGGTTTCCCTCAGGACTAACCCATCTTTTATGCCCAAGGGTGGTACCCAGTGTGGCTTTAAACCAGTCCATCCATTTGCCAACCTTTTTTCCTAATCCTCAGAGTAAAGGGGAAAGGATCCTGCTCTCCTTGGACGTGCACAGACAGCTCAGGTTCTACCTTGACAGGACTAAACCTTTCAGAAAATCTGACCAGCTGCTAGTCAGCTTTGCTACAGGGCAGAGGGTAAGGCCATTTTGAAACAAACCATTTATAAATGGATAGCACAGTGCATCCATTTCTTCTACAAACACCATGGAAATCCTACCCCACAGGGGATCAGGCCTCATTCCACTAGGGCTACCCCAACCTCTACAGCTTTTCTCAGGGGAGTCCCTACCAGGGACATCCTGGAAGCTGCAACCTGGAGTTCTGAACACACCTTCACCAAGCATTACCACTTAACTATCTTTTCTAAATCCAGAGCTGGATTTGCCACAGCATTCTTACAAGGCCTGCTAGCCAGCCCTACTACTTCTTGACTTCCTCGGGAATCAACCCAAGTGTGATGACTGCAACAGTGAAATACGAAGAACGTAGTACAATTGTGTACATTTACTATGAATGCAGATGTTGGAGTGTATTTACTGTTGCAGTCCTGGTTACCCTCCCTCCAGCCCCCTGTCTTTCTGTACTTTCTACCTATCCTCTTTTTTTGGCCATATCTTATGGAAATTATATTTACTTTTTACTGGAGGTATTCCACACCATTTGATTGCTTCCTATTTTGGGGGCTCCTGACATCTGGGGCAAGAAAAACTGACGTAATGGCATCAGCTGCATGTTTTATACCCCTGACAGCCTGACTTCATGGATGAGGCTACAGCATCTGATGCAAAAATCCCAAGACTCTGTTATTCGGGCCGACTGTGTGCTACCTGCAGGAAGATAACTTAAGTGTGATGACTGCAACAGTGAATACACTCGAACATCTACATTTATGGTAAGTGTACACAACTGTTCTTTATTTTTCATGCTGACAGGGTCTCGCTCAGGACGAACCCTTCCTTTATGCCAACAGTGGTGTCCAGTGTGGCTCTCAACCAATCTATCCATTTGCCAGCCTTCTTCCCTAATCCTCAAAGTAAAGGGGAAAGGATCTTGCACTCCTTGGACGTGCACAGGTAGCTCAGATTCTACTTGGATAGGACTAAAGCCTTCAGGAAATCTGACCATTTACTAGTCAGTTTTACACCAGGGGCAAAGGGCAAGGCCATTTCAAAGCAAACAATTTTCAAATGGATAGCACACTGTATCCATTTCTGCTACAAACACCACGGGAAACCAACCCCACAGGGGATCAGAATGCATTCCACTAGGGCAACTTCTACTTCTACAGCATTCCTCAGGGGAATCCCTACCAGGGACATTCTGGAAGCTGCTACCTGGAGTTCTGTAC